>NW_024582552.1:653063-657896 GCF_018398535.1 Haplochromis burtoni | reverse complement strand
CACACACACACACACACACACACGCACATGCCACCCACCCTGACACATGGTGTGTTATGCAATGGGTGATGCCTAATTACCACTGACATCGCGGAGACTGTTCACTGCGAAATTAATCATGACACAGGCGTCAGCTTTTGATATTTTTTTTTCTTCGCCAAGTGCTCCGAGTTCGTACCAGCCGATGTAATTAATAAACCAAATGCACACAAATACTGATTAGACACTGATGTCTTAATAATAACGAGGCGCCTTAAAAACTAATGTCAGGTGAGAGATGAGGAGAACAGTGAGTGCGGAGAGACAGAGAAATTGGAACTAATTATTTTCCAACTATTAGGATGAGGTTGTTTTCACTTTGAGGGGCTGTGGGCACGGAGAGGGAAATAATATAAGAGTTCATGTGTAACAAGGGTGCACAAGTGTGTCTCCACACAAATTCCAAACAGCTGTGAGCCCACAGTAGCTCATAGAAGGCTAGAGAGCTATTTATAAACGCAGCATTGTACTGGAAAGAGTTTACAGTATATTCAGCCATGCATAACATAAACAGTTGCTTTTCAGTTAGCAGAAAAACCTCGCTGTTACTTTATTATTACAAATAGATGAACTGAGACTCCAGAAACGCAGCCCACCCATATCTGGCATAATTAATGTGACATGCAGCTCATCAGAGCACAAACCTCTCTACGAGAGCCGGTTGCTCATTTCAAGAGGTTTTTGCTGCCTCGGTGGCAAATGATTACAAGCCAAGCAGTTTGGGACGAGACGCAGGCTAATTGATTTGACATCTCACTTTTTTGTTGTTTACCTCTCATACAGACGTCCTTTTTTTTTCCCTTTATTTTTTTTTTCCATTTGTGTGGCTGCGATTAGCTTTGATCTTCCACTGGCTTCAAAGTGTAATGTCTCGGAGTTGTTCATTTGGAAAACACAAAGAAAACTTGTTTCCCATTTGAGACACGACTAAAGAGAACAGTGCACGGCTTTTGCTTCAGGTCTGTCTGATGTATCTTATGTTTTTCCAGCAAAGTGCACCATTAAGCTATTTTAGACCATTTCAACTTTAAATCTTTGCTTCAGCTATTCTCCAAAGCCTCAGCTCCCGTCTGCTCTCAAGCTCAGGTGCGTCACTGAGTGCACCTGGAAGAACAGACTTTGGACCTTAGAGTCCTAAGAGGTATTCTCAGAGCTTATTTTCCTTTTTTATTTAACATTTATCCTTTGTGTTTTTTCTCAGTGCATTTTTATATTGTTGTCTGTGATAGCAGAGAAAGTAAGACTAGGGTAAAAAAAAAAAAAAGGAAAACAGAAAAAGTCATCACCCTGACTTAAACAAATGTAGGTTGGAGTTATATGGTCAGTGACACGAACCACATAGGTCGGGATGCCCGTTTTCTTTTGATTGATTTATTATAATCAATTTTTTCCTGTCTATACATGACATACACATATCATGGGCATAGCATGGAAACTTTGGGCTTTTTTAATGATTTCTTTGAGCTGTTCAACTTCCAGTGTGGAATGGCCACCCCTCCCTGAGCCTGGTTCTGCTGGAGGTTTCTTCCTGTTAAAAGGGAGTTTTTCTTCCCACTGTCACCAAAGTGCTTGCTGATAGGGGGTCATATGATTGCTGAGTTTTTCTCTGTATGTGTTACTGCAGGGTCTACCTTACAAAATAAAGTGCCTTGAGGTGGCTGATGGTTTGATTGCATTTTGAAAATAAAACTGAATTGAATTGTACAACATACATACATTTAACAACTTTAACTAACAAGGTGCACAAATCTGAATTTGTTTTAGATTTTCTCTAATCTGCACAGGGTCAACCCTTTTGTGTGCTAAAGGCTCTACAATGGCTTTTAACTTGACAATGCCAAGTTCTATTAATTTCCCATTAGTGATCATGATCCACTATAGCTGGTAGTTTCTCTTTGCCAGCATAAAAATGTATTTGTTTGACAACACTCTTTGGATTGACCAACACATGAACAATGAGAAATGACAAGGAAATCAATGAAAATCTAAGAAGGAAAATTATTTGCCAAAGTCTGGTCTGTAATTGTCACCCTGAGATGAAAGGGAAATTGGTTATGATGTTCAGGAGCAACCCACCAAGGCTCAAGCCTACAGGAACACCACAATTACTGTCCCTTTTTGATAAGTGACAAATCAAGAGCTAACCAGCTGACACTTGTACATGGTTGGGTGTTCCAGCAGAACAATGAGCCCAAGCTTACATAAAAACTGGTTTTGGAATGGATAAAGCAGGCTAACATTAATATCTCAACTTCACCCATGTTGAAAATTTGTGGACTACCAACAAATTTAAATGAACTCTACAGATTCTGCCAAGCAGAGTGTTCAGAGATTTAGTGTGAATTATGCAAAAGCATGCTGAAGCAAGTTTTAAATCACCATGGACTTAGAGGATAGTGACCAGGAAAGAAGCCCACATGCCGAGCCAAATACCTTCTTGAGAAAAGTTTCATGGTCAGACAAAGTCTGAGCTATTTTGCCACATTGAGAGGTGTGTTTGAAGGAGGCTTTCAAGCCCAAGAACACAACCAGCTGTGAAGTATGGTGGTGTTAGCATCATGCTCTCGGGTTGTTTCGCTGGCAGTGGTATGGATACATTTCACAAAACAAATGGAATAATGAAGAAAGAGGACTTTACCTCAAATTAAGCTAGGTGTTGAAACTTTGATGCATTTGGTTGTTCCAACACAACAATGATACCAAACAAAAATCAGAACTGGTTTTGGAAATGGATAAAGCAGGTTAACATTAAGCTGCTGCAATGGCCCTCCCAACGCCCCAACATCAACCCTTAAAAGCTGAGATTTAACCAAATACAAATACAAATACTTTATTAATCCCTGGGGGAAATTAAATAATTTCCCCCAGGGATTAATAAAGTATTCTGATTCTGATTCTGAAATATTAGTAGAAATGTATGTGTATATTTGAGCCTGCGTGGATTAGAGAAAATCTAAAATAAATTATTTGTACAATGATTCCACCTTGGAGAAAGAACAATTGAAAGAAATCATTGAAAGCCAAAATTACAATGGTAATTCATGCCCATAATACGTGTATGTAAGCGTCTGACCACAGATATAACACACTTATACTTTGAGCACTTTCTACTACAAGCCTCATTCACCAAATCACACAAGTGCTTCTATTTAACATTACCATAAAAGATGCCCTGGAGAGGGGCCTTCAGTTTGGTAGATGACCCACACATATTCCTGAGGTGTGGTATGGAAGCACAATAAAGGCAGTCAGTGTTACCTCATTCTTGCCATTTTTGTTTTGTTCTATTATCTAATTGGAAAATTGTCTATTAATTCTCTAATATATTAAACTGCAATTCCTCCAAATATAACAAAATATACTTTCTTTTTTTTTTTTACAATGCTGGTTCGTGGCTTTTGCTCAAAACGTCTTTGGAATTCACCAAAAATTCAGCTGTGTTTGAAAAGCCCTAAGTGTATCATTACACACTTCCACTGTCCTGGTGAACGTGCATGTGGAGATCCAAATATGATGAGTCAAGTCAAGTGACTTTATTGTCTTTTCAACCATGTACAGTGGTGAAACGAGACAGTGCTCCTCCAAGACCATGGGGCAAAGTATAACAGACAATCAACACAGGACAACATAAAGTGCATTACAATCACTTCTGATTGTGGTTCCTCGAGTCTACCTGTATCTGAGGAAAAGAACAACACAGAACGCACAGGGAAAAAAATAGCAGGGGAAAGAAGTTTGTAAATAGGCCAGAACATGTTTGCACAAAGTATCAGCACAGAGCCATATGTGCGAACACATGCGCACACAAACAGAAAAACATATGACAGTCACAAGAGACCTGCCGTTAACATACAGCACTGTTGTTTCCATATGCAAAGGCCAGATTCTTAGATCAAAGTTTTTAAGCGGGATCCGCTTTAATTCACTGTGTAGATTTGTTTAGAAATGTGTTTTATCCTCTGGTGAAACTACAGGCATCTAGGGACGTGTGTGTCGTACGTGACAGACAGAGTAGCAGAAGGTAACCTTTACAAATGACACACAAACAGCTAGACAGTGTATCAGAGTAAAGGTGGCTCCTCTAATCCTCTCTCCTCCTGTTGTCTGGTTTCTTTTGTCTACTGTATCACTACATTACATCCCAGGCAGAGTGACACACTGAACTCGACCATTTCTTTGGCTACTGTTCTGATGTTCTGTTTGCTTCAGGGCTTTACCCGCCTCACTCCTTCCACTCAAGACAGCAGCAAAGAAAGAACCACTACAGTAATGACTGTGTGTTAGCACTGTGATAAGTGTGTTGACACTTTGCTTTAGGTAATTCAATCTATATCTTTATACAAATGGCACTGCATACACAGTAAATTGCTTATAATAATATATCTACAGTGGGTATTAAGATGATTTTCATAATCAACCTATCTCAGGACAAAACCACCTGTGTTGTATCATTATGTTGTATCAGTAGCAGAACATTTATATTTTCCATATCTGCTAAAACAAATAATACAGCAAAAACACAAATCGCCATAAACAACTGGAGTGCTGTGTGTTCAGATTCTGTGTACGCATGCAATAATTTAAAAAGTCTAATTATTTATCCCACCACTACTCACTGGATTTTTTTCTGGTCACATCTCTGTGCAATTTTTCAATTCAATTCAATTCAATTTTATTTATATAGCGCCAAATCACAACATAAGTCGCCTCAAGGCGCTTCATAGATACAGAGAAAAACCCAACAATCATATGACCCCCTATGAGCAAGCACTTTGGCGACAGTGGGAAGGAAAA
>NW_024582552.1:595208-640375 GCF_018398535.1 Haplochromis burtoni | reverse complement strand
AAGAGAGAATTTATGACATTTAACGGAGTTAGAAGTTAGCAGGGAGTTAGCTCGCTAGCTTCTATCTAAATACAATATAGCATGTCCTGACTGCGGGGTTTTGGAAACAAATTAAAACGTACAGCTCTGTTATCACTTCCAACATAAATGAAGACAGAAAACTAAACAGCAGTGACGTTTGTAGGGTTACTGAAGTTTGGCTACAGCTATGTTAGCATAATACTTTTTTTCCACTCGATAAAAGTTAACGTGAGTGTTCTCGGTGGTCAGGAACAAATGTAATCGCATGGCAGGATGCTGTAAAAGGACCAAACTTCAGCCAGGAGAACAACTGAGATAATCCATCCACAATACGAGGTTAGTCATTCATATACTGCTGCATGGGCTGGGCTGTAGTTACATCCTAAGGTTTTAAAAACTGAGCTTAAATAAATGATTAGCGGTAATAAAAGCTGAGGGAGGTCAACAGTGATCACTGACTGTTTTAGGAGCTTTTTGAGATTAAATAGAAGAAAATACATAACATTAAACATGTTAACAACACAAAAGCCATATTAAACGCAGACTACTTTAGGCCCGGAAGTAGGATTCGTCCGTCATCACTTAACGATAGCCGCCACTAAACAACTGAGTTATTTTTACACATCTCCCAGCATCTGGCCAATCCACCACCTTTCAGTGTTTATACGTTACGGAGAAAAAACGAAAAAAAAACACAAAAAAACATCGTCCCATAAAAACAAAATATCAGCAGCCAGTCCAGCTATGGGTCCCTTAGTACCATCATCTCAAACTGGTTTCTTGAACATGACAAAGATTTTACTGAACCCCACAGTCACCAGATCTCAATCCAACAGAACAACTTTGAGATGTGGTGTAACAGGAGATTCTCATAATGTGCAGAAACAGTGTGATGCTATCATGCCAATATGAACCAAACGTTTCCAGAACTTTGTTGAATCTATCCCACGAAGAATTAAAGGCAGTTCTGAAAATGGGGTCCAAGCTGATACCTGATAGGTGTATTTTAAAAAAAAAAGTCTGTGGTGAGTATATTTAAAGCTGATTAACAAACAAAAACTGCCAAATTCACAAGGTGTTACCGCATGCAAACCTTTATAGCTTAGCATCTTTTATTGCACATCTGCAAAACAATGTCATATTTTATATATATCTCCAATCTCCAATTAGAAAACGTGTCAAATTTATTGCGCAACAGAATCAAGTGATATTTCAACACCAAAGCATACTCGGATGTACACAATGCAATCTGGGCATTTGCTCTTAAAGCTCACTCTACCTTGGCATCTAAATGCTGTGAGAGGTGGGGGGGGAGGGGGAGTTGGGTGCGGTGGGAGGGGTGGGTGCAAGCAGGCACCAGGAATATGAATTCATAATGTACTTGACACAGTTTTGTTGAACAACACATTATTTAGTGATAATTTTCTGCATGTTAATAATCTGATCTGAAGTCAGGCTGTAGCCTATACGCTGTGTTCCCACTGAATATGTATTTCTGACCACACTGAGGGTAAACATGTTATTTAATCATCGCCGTGTTGTCTGTCATTATTGCTTAAGTAGGGTGAACAAACCCCAGGTGTTGTACACATAGTACGAGAGACTTTTCTGTAGGGAGGCTGGCTGAACATGCTCAGGATTTAAACGATACGTGCCGTCCGTGCAGTCTGCCAACTTAAGGTGAACTGTGATCTGTGTCAAAACGTGGAGCTGGAAGATAGCTTTATTTCTGCTGTGTTATAACAGACATATTAAGGTTTTGCATAACATGCAATTTACTCGTAATAGCATTCTATCTATCTATCTATCTATCTATCTATCTATCTATCTATCTATCTATCTTAGAATTAGTAAAATATGCCTTTATTTTAAATAAGTGTAAATTTTCACACCCATTCAGTCATACTTGAATGATTCAGTATGTAATTATACCCTTGGGTGAATTAATTAATATCTTGCCAAGTTGGTTGTGTAACTCTTCAACTTTGCATTTATTCAAATGCTTGCAGTGCAGAGATATGATTTCTGTTAAATGAACTATTTCAGGAACTGGTCAACTTTGATTACCAGGTGAAAGTTAAATCGAATTAGCTGCCTCTAAATGTTTAACTACACACGGTAACTGTGAATAAAAGTATCAATTGTCTTTGAAAAGCATGAATCCCGATAAAGTTAGCAAATTAATTTTCGCATTTTTTTCTCTCTCTTGCATTTACTCCATAAACTCTCTTTATTATTATGAAATGTAAAAGAGTTCATTCCCAATGTTAATTCACATTTATTAACATTTGCAGTAGCCCAAGGCTAATTTCTTTCACATCCTGCCTACACTGACCATGGCTGCAGAGTTCAGATACAAAAACATGCTAGTTCCCATAACAACCCCATTTAAAATTCAATGGTATGTATGCCTGTGTCTGACCTTCATAGGCTTATCATCCAACTGTGAGGTTATTCAGTCTGCGAGCCAAATACGACAGCATGTACTCCTCATCTTGAAATCTGCATCGGCCAAAGTAAAGAACGGATTTTTCATCCAATCATATTAGTTATAAGAAACTTACTATGGCAAGTAGACATGTCTAATGAACTGTGAGCTACTAGACAGTGCCTGACCGGTTTCTCCCGGCCTTATAGTCTGCTACCACACAAACACTGAGCTGCATCTGACTGGTTGATTGCCTCTCAAGGACTGTCTGCTTCAAACCAAACTAACACGGGGAGCTGTTTGCAAACTTTTTCATGTAATCTAGTAAAATGTGCTTCTTAAAAAACATCTAAAACAAGAGTCATGCAGCTGCTGAATATGTTTTCCTATTTTGGAAAATCTTTTGATGATCAGAGGTACGGGTTAAGGGAAACACTCCTGTATACAGTCACCTACCCCTCAACTTTATGCAGATGAGAAGTGGTCAACTTTCTGCCCTGTTGCTACCACATGACATTGAACAAACAGACATAATACACGGAAACATGACGGATGCTGTGAACACAATCATAATGACTGCACAGAGGCAAGAAATGAAGCTTAAGTGTTAAATGTTAAGTGAATAGTCACCCTTTAGTTTATAGTAATGAAAAGAAATTGCATTTCCCCTCACCTCAGCTTTATTTTTTATTGTTTTTAAGCTCACTTGAGGTCAAAAAACTGCATTGCTTTTGTTCAAACTTAGGAATCGTATTAGCAGTTAAAGGTCAGCTGTTTTCAGTGGAAACGCTCTGTTAAATCTAATTAACAGCACGAGAAAACAGGTGGAGGAAAACCTGCAACTATCTGGTGAGCAGAGCTGCAGCTAAAGAGCCACGTATCTCCCTCAGGGCTTGGTGGAGACTAAAGTAGAGCCAAAAGGAGAGTCAGTGCTTGCATTTATTGGATATTCAAAGACAACTTGTGTGAAAAAGGCTTTTGAATCCAGGATGTAAAAATGCCAACCTCGATCAAACGCTTGTCTGATGGACTTCTTGGACAGAAAGTCAACACATCATCATTTCAACCCATGAAGTCAGAGTTGTGAAAAAAAAGGTGGTAATGGAATATTTTAGTAACTGGCAGAGCGACTGCATTGTCGCTTTATCTGTGAATGGATGACCCTCAAGGAAAACTGAACTGAAACAATAAGCGGATTGGGGGAGGGTGTCGGCGATGGACTTCTTCTCTGATTAAAAACTACATCTGTAATTACCACACGATGGGGACAGGGTCTTCTGTTGAGTTGACGAGTGTTTTGTTTCAGAGTTAACATGCTCCAATTCACCTGTCCCCATGAGGCGCAGCATCCACTTCTCTGTTTTGCAGCCGGGCCTTTCAGCTACTGGAGTTGTCTGCTATGTGTCTAAACTGGAGTGGAAGCCTGCTCCTAATCATGGCAATCACTCATCTGAGAGAAACCTACACACACACACACACACACACACACTCCCCCCAATCACTTCAAAACACAGCTATTTTTAAACTCCCATATATGTACAGTGTTTTCAGGCTATTGCGATTATCATTGATTTGTCTAAAATGACAGTGCTTGGAAGCTCAGAGAGATTCAAGGGGGCTCCCTTCAATTTCTACCAATGAGGGAGCAAATTATTACTGATTTCATATCAGCCGCGTTCTGCTGTCAGTCTGCAAATTCTTAGGACTTTGTGACTGTGGAAGGAAAATCTGTGGTGCAAAGCTAAATTAGATTTGCCCATGATGTGTTTGACTGGCACCCATTATGCGCAATGGACAAGTGGGAGCTGCATGAATGGGTGTGGGAAACATTGCTTATATCTCAATTCTGCTACGCTTTCTTCCCCTGTTTTTGTGAAGCAGGTCCCCATTCATGGGTGATTAACAGGCAGATCAGGGAGGCGGGCAGTGTTGCTTGGTTGGCTTTGACTAATCTAACTGCTGCTGCCTGGCTTGAGAAATGGCTACAGGCTGGTATGGAGTATCCAGAAAAGCAAAGAAGAGAAACGCTGGAACTTTATTCTACTGTATAAAGTGCCACCCTCACAGTGGAAACCCCTACATGCTGCCTGTTATGCAGTCAAATGAAAAAAAAAAAAAAACCTACAAAGTGTGACTGACAACTCCACAGATTAAACTGATTATTGGATGTTGCTGGAGTAAAACCAAAGTCAACACCATGAGATGTGGGTCGTGAAATGTAAACAGCAGCTTAATCCAGATGACAGAGTCACAAATCACGAACCTGAGAACATTTATTTGATTATTTTTTACTTTCGAGTGAAGGCACCTATGGACGTTAACCATGCACTGTAATCATCTCATCACCGAATGTCAGGTGCGACATGCCAGCGAGACAGCGTGAACATGCAGTGACCAGATGGACTCGGATGTGTCACCATCAGGGATGAGTGGATGTCTTGCACTTCATTTTAAAAGAAAGGTGTCCGAATGTCCACACTCAGATAGGAAACATTGTTTGTGGCTTTTATTATTATATTCTTCTTTAAGAAGACAGATGATGTGGAAAGAAAGCTACGGGTCTAACACGCAAAAGCAGAAAGTGTGCATTTGGATTCATTAGAGATTAAAGCGTTTTTTGTTTTTACTAATATAGTTTGACATGGACGGAATTAAGTGACAGCTTGACCACTCTGTAATTTGTTTCTGAACAGCATCTCCATCTAGTGGGGGGCAGCCGTCACGCTCTCGCCGACTTGATTTCACTCTTCTCTCAGCACTCGCGAGGGTCTCATGAGCTCCACGTTCACCGTGCGCGAGGAGGGGGGTCGTGCGGGGAAAGCACCTGAAATACTTTCCTGTGATCTAAAATTGCTGTGCGTGACCGTGACGGGATCTCCGAAGTGTCAGTTGGCAGAAATGACTAATATTGAAAAGTCACAAATGAGAAAGAGAGAGAGAAAATATAACGTAACAAACTTGCAAGACTTCAACAGACAAAAAAAGAAGAAGAAAAAATGAAATCACGAAAGCCTTACTGTCGCCATCACACGAGTTTCTTTCACACAGCTCGGTGCCCTATTTCCAGACGGCTCCGTCTACCTGCGCTCCGAGCCCCTCCCTCCCCCTCTACCACTCTCTCTCTCTCTCTCTCTCTCTTCCCCCCACCTCCACCACCTCCCTCCTCCTCGGAGTTTGTGTTGCACTCGTTGCAGTAGGAGGGTCCATGTGCACAGAATGACGTCGCTCTGACTGCAAGTCCGACTCGACTCCTTCGTTTGTTTTTAATTACTCTTCTTCTTCTGTTTTTTTTTCTTTTCTTTTCCAGAATCGTCAATCTTGGGAAAAAAAATTTTCTTACGGCCATAATGTGAGTGTGATTATCCGTCGCTGCCGTCCGACCCATCGCTGTCGTTTCGTCCTGTCAGGAGCAGCGGCTCGCTGTTGAGGATTACTAGTGATAATACGCAGTAGACTTCTCCGGTGTGTCTATCTGTCAAACTGGCAACAATGTATTGGAAAGAGTAGAGGGGTGAGGAGGTGGGGGGCGGAGAGCACGTTGGTTGATATTTATTGACTTTGCTTCTTTTTTTTTGCGTTTTTCTTTTTCTGTCCTCTGGATTATCGCTGCCCAGCAACACAGCCACCTGACAACTCTGAATGTCGTAATTAAGGTAAGGACGGACGGAGCCCTGTGTTTTGACTGTACAGTTTTAATTCGAGGTGATAATGAAAGCAAGTCCCCCTCGCAGTTGGAGTCGGGAGAACTGGATACTTACGGACACTGGCCTTGGTGCTGTGGAGGAGAAAAATAATAACTTTTAACCGGGACCGTTAGCCTCTCCCCTCCGTGTCTGCTCTTTAATAAAAGTGGCCAAGAAGTTTATGCACTTTAGGAAATCGCCGCCGTGATTTAGAGCAGCGTTAGTGGATTTAACCTACATGCGCTCACCTGTCTGCGGAGAGTGATATATAGGGCTGTCAAATTCTGTCTAAAAAGTGGCTTAAATAATTCATACTTTGATCGTAGTGGACGTAATCATTCAAAAGCAATACATGCGAGTTTTAAAGCAAAGAGAAAGAAAAAAAGGAGTAAAAAACGGAAACAATATAGCAGACGGACGGGCTTTTGGCTTCTTTTTTCATCTACTTTTTGTATTCTGCGCACACGCAAAATGCAGACTTGTGCATGTCCTGCAAAGGCAGAGCGATCGCAGCAGGACAACAAGGAGGGGAATTATGAGTCTGACAGCTGTTCGGGTTTTTCCCCCCCTTTTTTTTCTTGTTTTACTTTCAAATTCTCTGCACATGTGCACAGGACAGCCTGTTTTTTTCTGCAGACAGCAACACTTTAACGCCGATATCTCGGCCGCTCGCTGCGAGCCCTTCGCGGACTTGCACCGTTGCATGCAAAATAAATAGCTTGAACATTAACTCCAAACCAACCAGAAATCAATGCAATTTGTTGTGTTTTATCGTCCGATTGTTCCCAGTGATGTTGAATCGTTTTTAGCACACAGGGAAGCCGCTCCGGCTGCCTAAAACAACAGTTCAAGTTGTGTCGCAGCAATGTTGTGGCTGCATGAGCGATAACTATTGAGTGACAGCTTTCGGGCCAATCCATGAATGGGGCCTGATGAAGCTGCTGGATTTCTGGCCGAGCTGGCCAATAGAGACGCAGTAGAGGTGGGAATAAAAAGAAAAAAAAGCCCAGGCGACGTCACATACAGATAAATTAACCCTTGTGGTCTGGGTTTCTTTAAGTTATCGCTGCATTCGCTGTAGTGCGCCGATAAGGGGTTTGAATCATGTGTGAGAGGGAAATACTGTACAGATTTATTTTGGACTTTATTAGATTTAACTTGTTTAAAAAAATATGAGACACTTTAATCTTAAAAAATGTTGCCCGTGTAAATAAAACAATCAAACAGGGGCTTCACACTCAGAAATCTTTCAGTTCCTCCACATTGTTTTTTTTTCTGCCTTGTTAGGTTTCACTTAAGTGCAACTTTTTATAAGCTATAAACAGGAGACTGATTAGATTTTAAAGGAAAATAAAATTGCATAATCCTTTAATATGTAACGTAATCTTACATAGTCTCTTTATCAGAAAGTAATACTCTTAAAAACCTTTGCCAACTATTGTAGCTCGACTGACCCTGTTTTTGTTTGTTTTTTGTCTGTTTGCCATGTTTACTAGGTAACTCAATGAGCCAGCAATGGAGACCAAAAGATACCAAAGTTTCTTTGATGGAAAGGACACAGAGAACAGATGGCCTCAGGTCCCTGGCACTATGGAGTACTGCTGCAGTACAGAGGATTCAAGTCTGACTGGCAGTGATATCCTGATGGACATAGTTAATGTCAACTGCCCTGCTGGAAGCCCGGCCACCGACTGCAAAGACAACAATACAAAAAAGCAGGAGCAGCCAATGCTGCAGCTCAGCCAGAACCAGCCATTTGTTCTCCCACACTTCAACAACTCACTCCTTGGTCATAAGCAGGAAATGGACTCCAAAGAGCTTTCCAAGACTGTGGCTGAGTCTATGGGCCTGTATATGAATGCTGCCAGGGAGGCAGATTTTGCTTTTAACCAGCAGGGAGCCAATACCAGCCCAGGAAAGCTGTATCCAGCATGTGGACGGCCTTTAGAGGAGAACCAATGTGGTCCCACAAAGAGCCCCAAATTGAAGCCATTTGGTTTCCAGCAGCCTAGCGCGACTCCCAGAGAATGCACCGCGGGGACCCCGGTTAGCTCAGCATCTATGCTGGCCTCTTCTCTGTCCTGCAGTCCCCAAACCTCCAGTGCCATTTCCAGCCCCGGAGGCAGCAACAATATGGTGTCGTCTACCACCAGTCCTCCTACGTGCTTTGCGCCTCTGTGCTCGTCTGTCAGTAGCCCTGTCAGCCAGACTTCGTGTGCTGCAACTCTAGCCAACATCAAGCACAGGAATTCAGTCACATGTAGCCCTGTGGAGTCCAGCACCGTGGGCTCACCGCCACTCACCAGCCCACTCAATGTCATGAGGTCTCCCATGTCCAGTCCTCAGAGCATGAGTAGTGTGAGATCCCCTCCATCCTGCAGCACTACATGTAACATTAGGTCCTCTGTCTCAAGCCCAACAGCTGGCAGCTGCTCTAGCAAAACCACCAACAACTGCAACACAGCAATGCCCTCCATCTCCAGTCCGGCCACAGCAGGCAACATGACTGCTAGCAGCCCACAGAACCCCTCCTCTGGTGGGTTTCCTGTGTCCAGTCCTGCTGACGGACTGGGTCTGGTGCAGAATGACACGAGCAGCCCGGAAGCAGGGCTGACCAGAGAAACGGACTTCAAGAATTTCGAGTTCCCTAAAGTAGAGATGGTAGACGGGGAGGTGTTCAATGTCGGCTTAGATCAGATGGGGATGGTTAAGTACATAAAGAACGAGCCTGGGACTGACTTCAGGAGCATGTGTTTAGGCAGCTCCAAATGTAACGCGAGCAACACGCCCTTTATCACGCAGATTAAGAGTGAGCCAAACAAAAGTGAGGGATGTATGAATCAACAGCCCTACGGTGAGCAGTCACCATCGATTGGCCTCTTCTCTGCGTCTGAGACCACTTATCTGTCCCTGAGGAATAACATTGATGAATACAGTCTTTCCGGTATCTTAGGACCCCCTGTCTCCTCTGTGAATGGGAACTATGAGTCTGATGTGTTCTCCAACAATGTCCTGTCTAAAGGGGTTAAGCAGGAAGCCACAGATGGCAGCTATTACCAAGAGAATAACAGCATGTCCACATCCGCCATTGTTGGAGTTAATTCCGGTGGACACTCATTCCATTACCAGATTGGAGCGCAAGGAACAATGTCTTTCACGCGGCACGATGTGAGGGACCAGACCAACCCTTTGTTGAATCTAATTTCACCCGTAACGGCGTTAATGGAGTCGTGGAAATCTCACCCGGGCATATCCCAGGGGTCTCTCGCAGCCAGAGGTGAAGGATATCCGGGTCAGAACTGCATCTCGGACGGCATGTCGAGGTAAGGAAGAAGAAGGCGTATTTAGGCAGTCTCTGTGTGTGCCTGTTTTGTGTAAATATCAAATCATGTTTGGGTTTTTTTTTCCCTTCAGTGTACCTGTATAATAGTATGCCGCTCCAGAGTCTCCCATAGATGGAGAGCCAGTTTTTTGTTTCGTTTTTTTGTAATGGGACTCCTGTTGCACAGGGGATTTAGGGCGTTTGCTTTGAGAAGTGCAAAATAATAACAACAACAACAGGGCTTGGGAAAGGCAGCGGAATGCTGGCTGGGGGAACAGGAATTAAAGGATAGGGTCCAGGTCATTGTTGTAGCAGCATGTGACCACAACATCATCGTCTCTCTTCTTACAGGCCTGTGTTCTACTGTAAAACAGAGGCAAAGTTTGCTTCTTATCAGGGGCCTGTGTGTACGTACAATAACAAAATTTATTGGTCTGTTATCAGAAGTTCTAGCTGAGACCTTGTGTAATGCAAATATCTGCTTTTATGGGCCCTAGGCCTTTGGCAGCATTATAAATTATGAATGATTGATCACAGGCTTTGGTTGCCAAACTGATGAAATAAACAGTTGATTTTTGTGAGGGTGGTGGTGGAGGGGGTGGAACAAAACAAACAGGCCAAAGGGGGGAAAAAAATCTATAACAGCCGCCAATCTGACATAGTGGAACTTTGACACAGTTGTTGTGGTTCCAGTGTATTCTACTGTCCCGGCTGCATGTGAAGGAGGTGAATTATCAGCACGATTAATAATAGTGAATGTCACAACCGTAGGCCATAAAACACACGGTTGTGTTGCTGAAAATACATTGCTATATTCGCCTAACAGTGACGGATGCTGCTGTTTATTTACAGTAAGTCAAAGAATGGTTTGTGGTATATGGAGAATTTGCACGTATTATAAATGTTTTTAAATAACAGAGAGTGCCTACTAGTGCTTTATAAAATACACTTTGCTATAATCTATTTATGCTTGGGGATGTCATAAATTCACAGGTTTTATGAGCTCGAGCAAAGACGCACTAAACAAAACCATAAATGACTTCCTGCTTACTTGGATCGCTTTTGATAAAAGTCAGACGCTTGCTGTAAAATAAGTGCAGCACTGTATCCGAGCCTCCGCTGGGATTTTGATGTGCATTGCTTTGCTATGTTTGACTGATCATGCCAAGTCCAAGCTGAGCTCGGGCCGAGATGTTGCACAGAACCCCGTAATGGACATGTATTAGATCAAAAGTTTTCTTGATTGAATTAATTTTAAAAAAACAAACGAAAAAAAAACCCCCTCTGCAGATCTTTTTGATTTCTCGGCCTTTTTCTATCATTTTCTTCAGCTCAGTTACTATCGTTCAGATGGGAGGGAAATTATTTTAGAAAAAGCTGGCATAATAAAGTGCTTGATCACTGGATATTCAATTAGGTCATCACTAGAAGTATGATTTACTGCAGAATATAAATGTAATCTATAAAATTGCTACTGCTTCTAAGGGGTTGATTGTTCTGTTTAGAATTTACTTTAAAAAGAGAGGTGTCAAACACAAGGTGAGCGGGCCAGAACGGGCTCGTGAAAGGGTCCGCCGGAAGTGAAAATCGTGGAGAAGGAGAGCAGCATTTTTCAGTGCGCTTTGCACCAGGAAGTATTCTGTCTGCAGCTCGTTAAGATAGGCTCATGTTATGGGAGTGATTGTCTGGACTGTTAATTTCATCTGAGACAAAGATCTGAAACATCATCATTTTTACAGCCTGCTTACTGACAAAGACGTTACCCTTAGCCAGCCATACGCCTTCAGGGGAAGGTGGTTAAGGCAAAGAGCCGTGCCGATGCTGGTGTTTTGTTTCTAATGAATGTAATCCGACTGATGTGGAAAAACAGAAAAAAACGTTGAAATTGCACTTAAATTTTTTAAGATTCCTTAAAATTCTGCTCATCTTCTGTTGTGTAAACGGAGGGTTCATTAAACATGAATAGTCAGTCAATGCACGCTGAAAGAAATATAACACTTACATCAAATTAGGCTGCATGTGGTCTGTGATCTACAATGGGTTTGACACCCCTGTATTAAAAGTTTATGTACTTATAATAACCATCATTCAGTGACACAAGATAACCCGATGAATTCCTTTTAACCTTGTTCACAAAAAATGTTTTTGTCTTGGTGTAATTTTTGTCCTTTTATGTGTTAAACATAGATAGCAAGCACTCTGTGCTCTGTGCCTGCCCCTGTGTGTATCTGTGACAGTGTTTATTTCTCTTTCATCTAAAACATTTGGCCTGATTATCATATCAAAATTACACGCTTTCTCCCGTTTGACGCGCTTTTCAGCTTCATACGTACACACTTGTCTAGAAAGTAGATACTGCGTCTGCTTGTTTGTGCATGTGCTATAACAAGGCTTGCAGCTCTGAGGAGACTGATACAGCCCGGTTACCTTGGAGGCGACCCATATGGCAGGAGCCAAAGCGATGTTGACGGGATCACTGCCACCTTGGTCCTAATGAGATCCAGCTTAGCCCTAATGTCAGACAGGATGACAGTACGAGGTGGGCCACATGGCAGGCAGTCAGGCAGACAGGGAAGCAGACAGATGCAAATATACATGTGTACATACAATACATGCACGCACACACACGCACGCATACTGTATACATACATATATATATATATATATATATATGCATTAGGCAGAAGGCAAGACTGCGTTTTTTCTTCAGAGGTTACTGCCTTCTTTCAGTTTCCTGTTGTACTACTGGTGCTGCATTGATTGACAGCTATACTTAGGCATAAACACAGGCTTAGAGTATCCTGCCTGAAATTTGAAAAAGCACTGAGGGAAAATCTGTGGTACCGTCCAGCTTTGGACTGACTGCATGGTACCCGGGCCCAATATTTCATAGGCAAAAATGTTACGTAACCATTAAAAAGCACAACTAAAACTCTTTGATCCGCTGAAGCCTTGGATGACAGAGTGTTAAATCCCTTGGCTCTTTTTTTTCTCACTTTGGTTTCCTCTGTAAATGGTTTTAATTAAAAATGGCTGCTCATCTGAGCAGTCTGGATTACTTTGTGCAAAATGTTTTAACTTAGATTCAGAACAGAGGAGGAAGGGGGAAAAAGGAGTCCTGGAATATTTGTATTTGCGTGATGTTTAATTTAAACCTAATGCTAGGATAAAGTAGAATGGAATATTGCATGTTATTAGAAGCTTGAATGCAGAGATGTTCATTTAATATATGTGTTATAAATGTATCATTTCTGTATTTATTTGATTTTTTTGAGGAAAAAAAATAGTGCGCTGCAGTTTTGAAGATATATAAATATGGTAATGATCATAAAATGACCTACATTAGGGCTCTGGATTATGTTTGCTCACAGCCTAAATCTCCAAATCTCTTTTCACCCTATTTAGGGCATTTTTGTGTTAGTTTTCACAGCAATTTTTCACCACATAGAATTTCTCTAAAACTTGTCAGTGCTAACCTTATAATTTCATAATCCGACAACTCGAAGCCAACAATGCTTTTTTCAATTTAAATAAGCCCTTCCTGAAACTTGTAGCTTTCAGCCCAGCAACAGGAAAGTTGCCCAGCGCTGACAGACACTTTCATTTGTTTTAAACTCGCAGCCGGTTTCTATAGATTAAACGAGAGCACGTCGTGAAGAGGCACTGGATTCGAGCAAGGAGAAGGCTTCACGCTGGACTCTGGCCAACTCTCAATGTTCTGCAGAGGGATGAAAAGGCATACTCCTGAGAGCACGCTAATAAGGCTTTAATTGTATGTTCCTCCACTAAATTAATGGATGGAAATGATTTGATTAATTCAGACACTGCTGGATACTAATATCCAATTAAACCCCAACACCAGGCATGCACAGGGGCTCCCGGTGCATTATGGGTTCCTGACTGTGAAGCGGACAGCTGTTTCTTTGGGTTGTGAAAAAGGACGTTACAGGTGAAGGTGCTGGGGAATGGCTTCGGCTCTCACGTGTCTGCCCAGCAGACATAACAGTGTGGCAGAGATATTGTCTTTTGTTGTGCGCAAGCGTTTTAATTATATGCACTCTCATGTGTGCCGGTGAATATTTAATTATATTGTAGTAATTAAGTGAAGACTATGATCATTTAATTGTGCTGGATATCATTTAAACCACTTATTCTGGCAAACTTCAAGGAGCAAGTTCAGATTTCTGGAGTATTAGTGTTGCTCTTCTTCTATTGTGTAATAAAATGTAATGAATGTCAGGCTGCTTTAGAAAAACTCTCTTAATCTTGAGTGTGTACGAGTTCTTGTTAACTACGTCTCAAGTGCAGCCCTGATACTCATCGAGCGTGAGTGCTGTTTTATGCGCTCGTGAGCAAGATGAGATTTATCATATTTATATATGTATATATGCGTGTAACTAGCACATAATAGCATAGTAGAACTTTTTAACTAATACACTGGTTTTAGCTTTATGAGGATTGAAGACATCATGTTGTCATGCAGATTTTAGTTGTCACGTGTAGACAAAATCTATTAATAAATAAATAAAGAACGAACTAGATCTAAAACTATAACTAATGATGTCAAAATAATAGATATGTATATTTGTAGCATGTGTCTACATATGTCTGGTGCTTTAGGAAGAGACTGGTGAAATGTTTCCCCGACACTGTGTAACCAGCTGTTAACAGCCCACTATAAAGGGGCTCTCAAAGGATGTTGGGAAAATGATACGCGCTATTTATTTAGAAGAAAATGAAGCTACATTACGTAAAACCAATTTAGTCAAAATGTGTTAGCCACAGCGCTGGCACGGCATACAGAATAATCCTTAAATAAAAAGACAGGTAGACAGCTTATCCTTCTACAATCGAGTTACACGTGTTTTAATTAAATGAAGTTAAATGCTGCACGTAAAATAAAGTAAAGTACAGTATGCTAAAATGCACAAGCACATCCGTGTACGGGTCTTTCTGTCTTCTTGGCTTCAGTGCAGCATTTAACTAAACCAGTCCTGCCGAGCACTCGTCACACTGAGCACAGAATAAAGTAAGGACAGTCTAAATAGGTTTAGATTTTCAGCCCGTGAATCGTATTGATAAAATAAAGCAGTGGGATACCGCGGCTTGTAGATGCAAAATGGATTTTCAGTGTAATAAGATTTGTTAAGTCAAATCAAAATGTAGATCTCACAAATACAAATCAACACAGCGTTACTGCCTGAAACTTTTTGTGACCTCATCATACGTATTTAAATTTTTATCCCCTTTTATTTTGAATTGATGCAAAAACAGATGCATTGAAATGCATTAAAATAAAATAACATTAATGTCTAGAAAAAATGAAAAAAAAAAAAAAAACGTTTGCAGAAACACACAAATTAATGAACACGCAGAGACCACAAGGATCCAGTTCTTTCAGGTCTTTTCTGTCTTCTGGGTAGCCCAGCACTGGTTGGTGTGGGTGGATTGGAGGCTGTGTAAAGCAGAGTCGAGAGGCAGCATTCAAGGTATGAATAGTAAGAGCTGGTCCAAGTGGTGAATTCAGCTGTCTACAGTTCTTAAAGTCTAAAAATGTATCCTTAAAAGTGACGGTAAAAGCTCTCTCCGTGAGGCGTTTCGGCTCAGGAAAACCTGTAAAGAGCAGTGAAAATGTATTTTATGGAACTTAGGAGTTCGTACGACTATGAATGTACATATTTTTTTGTATAGTAACCTGTGTTTGTGATGTTGTTGGCCTTTTCTCTGTGTAACAGTTAACCGTTTTATGGGCTTATGCTTGGAAGCAGTTTTGTTCTTTTCAAAACAGAATTTCAGCATTGCGGATATCCTCAGTTCAGTCAGATGTTCATAGTGTTGTTTAGCCAGTGTGTTCATTTAGGTTATAAGACAATGAGTGTAAGTTTTGAATAATCATCACCAAGCTTTTCCTGATTGATTAGGTATCACTCAAGCAATTGGATCACAATTATTTAGGCATTTTGAGGACATTAAATTATCACCAACTTGACTTGGCAGTAGTGTTTGCAATTTTAGTACCATCACAGCCAACTATTGCTGTGCAGCAGTTGCTCTCAGCTATTAACTGTCCCTGGTGTGGTCTTTCAGGCTGTGTGAACCATGTTTACAGCAGCAGCAGCAGCAGCAGCAGCGGGCCACTCTTTTCCACAAAAAACTGATAGACCAACTGGTTTCTCAGGAGCAGTGAGCAGACACATAAAGTAATCCACATATCTCGTTGGGTGTGGCTGTATACCCAAACAGAGCTGAAAGGGCGTAAATGTTGAGATTTCTCATATCAAACAAAAGCTCATTTGTTTGATATGTCTGCATTTGCTGGATAATCTGGTAGTTTTTGCTAAGAGGTTCACCGCAACAACTTTATAAGGTGATAATATGTCGGTGTTATGTTTATGGCTTGTCGAGCTGCCCAAACTGTATTTATGGTGCTTTAAGGGGGAAGTAATGGTCACCATTAAAATGTAAAGAGGCATATTCTCACCTCTGTCAGCTCTACTTTCGATTCTACGAGATTTGGTGGTGCAAGCATCTCTGTCCAACGCTCTGTTTCCATTACTTCCTTTACTGTTACTTCTCCAACACAGTAATGCTGAATTCATTTGCCGGAAGAGCAAAATGACATTAGCTAAGAGTTTAGCTATTTTTCCTTGGCTATAAAATAATCTTAAAAACAGCTCTAAATCGGGTACGGATGTGATCAGAATATCGCCCCTTATTTTAACAAGCATAGCCATGAGGATAAAGTGAAAGCCAGTTTTCTTTCCCAGCTTTTATGAATGGATATGTTTTTTACCTTGTGCTACCAGAGTGTAGGAGTAGATGCCTACAGTGGATGTAATCTTTTTAAAAGAACCCAGATGATACTGTTTAGCACAATGGTCGGATGCTTTTGTTGCACAGAAAAGAAATCATGTTAAAAGTTCCCACTCAGCCTCTCCCACACACAGCCATGAAGGCGCACACACACACACATACAAGCACACAACGCTGTCGCCATGGTCGCCAACAGCAAGAACAACAGCACACATTCTAGGCCGGACTTGACACTCCAATAAAAGTGTGGTTACTGCTGGCCAAGGCTCCTGGGATTTCAATGCTTGTCTTGTCCTCACTTGAACTTCTTCCTGAAACACAGTCTGGTGACAGAGGGCCAGATTTCCACTAGGCCGGTCCTGTAGTTGGAGATCTACCCTCTATTACCTACCGCTGACATTCCCTTCTTTTGTTGAGGTTATTAACAAACTGCATAAAGGAGGTGGAAACTAAATACCGGAGCTGCAACAAAGCATAGTGCATGCTTCTGTGTGTTGCCCTGATTTCTGTGGCGTGCTGCTGTGTGAGGTGCTGTGGCCGTCTTTTGTGCACCAAGTACTTTGTTTACCTAGCATGCAAGAAGTCTCAATGATTTCTCACAAGTGCTCTTGAACATCTCCTGAGTCATGAGCCTTGTGGGTCAGTTTGGCGATTTAGTCATACACCGCAGCTAGAGGAAAATATGCGCATATTAAATCACAAATTATAGAGATTAACCGCTCATAAGAGCCTATTGCTATTGTCATAAATAAAGAAAGTACCTCTTGTTGATCTAAATGCAAGGTGATGTCTCTTTCACTGGCTGGATATTATTCATTCAGCGCTATAAAAACCAATTAGATCTATATTTCATTTTTGGTGGAGAGGATGCAGAGAGAATCCATTTCGATTCACTCTCTCAGCATATAATTGTGTTCCTCTTGTATCCTGATATATTTGACTAAGCAAACAAGGCATGCCTTTATCATTCATGTTTAATTAGAGCTTGCCCAAGTATTCGTGCCAGAGTGCTTACGTTTAAGCCTGGTGTTTGTCTTGTCACTTTCTCCATGGAAGGGATGCCATGAAGGAAGACACTTCCAAAAAATGTTAATTGTTCAGCTTGCTTGAAAGGTTCCCAAAGTAGGTCATGCATAGTTGGCTCAAATAAACCAAAGGAACTGCGTTTGTGTGTTGTTGTTGTTGTTGGTGGTGAGGGGGGGGCTTCTGGGCGTTTTACATAACACTTTCATTCTTCCCTGAATAAAACACACACACACGAACATAGACACTCATACGAGGTGCATCCACTTTTACATCAGCAGAACCCATGATTCAGAAAAGTGTGACTGTGACTTAAAACCATAACTTTGTCGATTTTACATTCACAAATACAAATGCGAAAAATCTGAGTAGGCAGCGAGCACTGATCGATTTCCTGAATCGAAAATTGTAACAAGTTGAACTTGAGCCTCTTCAGTGAGATATTAGTTTAGTCTTGTTTTCACTCTAGATTTATTTATATTTTACTGCTAAGGAGATGTTCTTGTAATTCTTTAGAAGTGGTCTTGAGCAGTAGTTCTCCAGGCTTTCTCAAGCCCTTTCAAAGTTTTCTGTGGATCCTTGTCCACTTTCTAATTCACTTTCAGTCCAATTCTTGTACCCGGACATTTTCAGTGGAATCATTTCAGCATCTATTGTACCTCAAGGGATGAACAGATCTTGTGTCTATACATAACAAGCAACTTAACAACGAACCAATTTTTAAATTGTATTTTAGGCTCTTTGTTCCCACCAGCGTTCCACAAAAACACAAGTTTGTTCCAGATTTTGTTGAATCTATGAAAAACACAATTTGACGGGCATAAAATTGCATTTGTGCACAAACAAGTTGATTTCCAAGACCCATTGGCTTCAAATTTGATGTATCTTGGCTGGGCATGCCTTGTGTCCTTAAAAATCTTGAGGAAACTGAACAAGTGGAAGACAAAAGGAAAGTTGGCAGGCCTAGAAAACAATCTACAGCAAGGGGGAGGAACTCCAGGTCTCGAGGGCTGGTGTCCTGCAGGTTTTAGATCTCACCTGGGCCAACATACCTGAATTAAATGAGTAGTTCATTACCAGGCCTCTGGAGAACTTCGGGGCATGTTTGGGAGGTCATTTAGTCATTTAAATCGGCTGTGTTGGATCAAGGACACATCTAAAACCTGCAGGACACCGGCCCTCAAGTTGCCCACCCCTGATCTACAGCATATAAACAGCTTGTGTAATTCCTGTCCTTAACAATAAAAAGTTCATCAAAAACCTGATACATGACCCAAGAGATGAATATGCCCTTTCAGTTAATCCATATATCTTTCACTGAAGCATCATCAGAAATGGTCTCAGTGGAAGGACGCCTGTAAAGAAGCCATTCTTAAGTAAGGGCGGTGATAAAAGACTGAGGTACAACAGTGAGTCTCTACATTCATCTGTAAATGACAGTAGAGGCTCTGTAATGGTTTGAAGCTGCATTTCAGCCAGTGTTTTGGGGGATTTCGTCAAATTTTATTGAATAATTATCCACAAAAAGTGCCATCAAATTTTGATCCACCATGCAAAGCCAACTGTAAAGTATTTTAATTGGCAACAGCTTCATTATTCAGCATGACAATGATCCCAAACACACTGCCAGTTCAGTAAAAGCATACCTGGATATAAAAACACACAGTCATGGACTGGCCTCCCCAGAACCTGGACAATAACATGATCTAATCAATGTGGGATCATCTTGACGGAAAACAGAACAAAAGGCAGCCAAAATCCAAAGAATAGCTTTGAATCTCCTTCAAGAAGCCTGGAAACTAGTCCTGAAGACTACTTAAAGAAGTTAGAAGACAGCTTTCCTGAGAGAGTTCAGCCTGTACCGAATAAAGGTGGTGATACCAAATATTACATTACAAGGTTATTAGAATTGTACACTCTGTTTTTGCCTTCGATACTGTTACTTCCTTCTATGTTTTCATATGTTTCAATAAATCACTGCACCTATTTCTCATTTCCTAGAAAAACATTTAAAAAATGAGAACTGGCTCAAGAGTTTATCAAAGTAACTTTAATAGCAAATAATATTAAATCATGTGAAGCACTGAACTATTTAACAAACTACTACCTACCTAGCAGTGTAGCTACTAGTAACTAGTCGTGTTCACACTTGTGAAGCTTTAAAATGGCTGCCATCATGACCTAGAAAAACATGTTTAGTGGGTACCCCGGGCTTCCTGCTTTGCTGTGGGATAAAAAACATTAAATGATTTGTGCGTGTCCTCTGTCAAGCATTTAGAAGAATCCATATGAGACGGTCCCACAAAACCCCTGTGATTGAGGATGGGGCAGCTTCCTGTGATACACTGACCCAGAAAGTAAAAGGAAGCTTCCGAGGATCAAGTGGCAGCTCAGAGAAAAGATACTATATTATAACTGAACCTGTTGCTAAAGAGAGAATTCACTAGTCTGCTGCTGCAAAGGGGTAAACATGTTTGTCAGGAAGTGTAATATGAGCCTGGTTTTCTGTAGAGGAGAGAAGAAAAGCCATAATTGAAGGGATATTAAAGGGTCAGCGTTCAAATTACAGACACACGAAAACAAAACAAAAACTTTTCTTTCTCTTTTTTTTTCATGACCTTGGGTTGTGTCTAGTCATGCAGAAAGTATTAGTTTCATTTGTCTAGGTATTGAATTAGTTTTCATTGTCATACCTGTCGACCTTCCTGTTTTGCCTATGAGTAACCTGTATTTTTTTTAACTTCTCCTCCACCATCCTCCCATATTTTCCCATATTAGTTTAAAAAACAGAAGAAAAATTTAAAAAGCCCAGCCCGTTTGATGTGTTTGTTACGACACATTTCGCTGTGGTGTAACAAGAAGAAAAAGCAGGGCGGCCCTGCAAACTTTCAGGCCTTTGTTTTCTGGCAGTATGGGTGTGAAGGCGGGTGCAGGAGAAAAAATGGTTATTATCTCTTCTAACTCACAATTTAGTAACAATTCTTGACTCAAGTCATAAAATGTATCCATTTAAATATCTATATTTTTGTACTTCTGGTGTTATTTCTGCCATTAAAAAATGTCATTATATTAGCATGAATACGTCTGAATGTTATAGTGAATCTCAAAACATATTTACTTACCTCCAGCAGTACTGAAATCTTCTTACTAGATAAAGCTGGTTGTTTATCTATCTTTTATTTTATTTTAATGAATAGTGGATGTTATAGTCACTAGAATGTGTTTGAATGCGGTTGAGTGTTTAGGAAAAACAATTAAGACACTGTTGATTTAGCATAAACTCCGCAGCTCTGGAAAATCCTCTGATCTTACTGTTCTCCTGGTAGATTTTACTGCACTGTACCTGGCATAGACAAACGTGCCACTGTTCTGTGTCTGCATTTTCTTCTGCTTGCCTCCCTCTGACTTGGCTAGAACCGCCTGTTTCACTGTAACAAAGTCAGTCTGGGGCTGTTTTGGGTTTCGACTGTTAAGCAGTAGCTTTCTTTTTTTATTCACATTCTTGCTCAGCTGCTGGACCTTGGATAAAATGAAAGAAGCTGACTCACCACCATACCGTAATGTCGGACTATTAAGAGACGCAAAAGGGTGGAATGTCACATTCATAACTTAATTTTTTAGTTTGTCTGACCACATGCATACTTTCCAAAAGACTGATATCTACCTTATTGTGGTTAAAATGTGAGATTGGCATTAAGATAATAAAAGAGACACAGTGTAAGATGTGATGTAAAGCACGAGTCAGGTTATTGAGTTTATTCATTCCGACTAGTTGCCAACACTTGATCTCTCATGTAATATGCAGTGTTGGGTAAGATACTTTAAATTAGTAACTTAGTTACATTACTAGTTACTTCCATCAAAAGTAACTCAGTTACTTCAAGTTACTCGTTACTTTCAAAGTAACTAGTTACTAGGGAAAGTAACTTTGATTTTACTCAGACTTCTCTTGTTAATCTGTTGCTAACTGGATACCCAGCAAGAGTGCCAGTCTTCTAGCTTGCTTACTTGCCACAAGTGCACTGTGCCACCTACCAAAGGAAAAAATAATGTGCACATTTCCACGAGAGAAATCCCACGCCTGGACTGTCGTTGACCGCCGCCATGATTCTAGCCTACGTCACAGCGTCATGTGCGCTTTTTACATCCAACACAAAAACTGCAGTCGTGGTGCTTTCGATTGTACTCAGAAATTCTGCCTTCCGAATAGGAAGATGTAGGCAACACCAGACTGCAGGTGAGCTGCATACAGAGCTGGACTGGGACAAAAAATCAGCCCGGGCATTTTGACTAGAGGAAAAATCATGAAGCCTTTGAATGAAAACAAACGCTGTTGTGATGTACACTGTCTTGATGGTATATATGTATCAATCTATTAATCGTTTGTTGTAAGACTCAGATAATTATTTATTAAAAGCTAGACATTTGAAATGAGAATAAGAAAGTATTGCTTTGTGCCCCCCTCTCCCTGTTAATGCCCTACCTGGCCCCCTGGCAACACTTTGCTAGATCCACCCCTGCACAGTTACCAGCTGTCAGCTACCTAAAAAAGGATCCTGGGGTTATTTGTCTCTCAGAAACAGTTCATAACTTCCCTTCAACTCATTCATGTCACCTAAAAGGTAAGCCTGTTTCTCCATCACAGCTCTGATGATCCAGTAAGGACATCTCCTGGTTTCATCTTCATGTTTCCCTCTCACCAGATAACCAAACCATATCATGACCAGCAACTTTACAGCTGTGGCTCCAGCAAACATCAGCTGATACTAGAAATTAATATTAAATCAATTCTAGCTGATCAAGCTTAAACGTGCTGCTGTTGTTTAGCGCAACATCCGCCGGTTTCCCCGTTCTGGCGCAAAGTGGACGATAAACAAACGAGAGAGAAAAGCCGATCATTGATCAGTTTCATGATTGAAGTAGAAACAGGAGAGGGAGGGGAGAGAATGAGAGAAGAAGAGGCAGCTGTGCAGAAAAGACACAGAATAACTCCAGCTTTGTGTCTTTTTCATTGTAGCTGAAGTCCGGGACAAACTGTTCCTTTTCACCTCAATACCAAACGCGTAATAATTTCTCTGAATACGAGACGATTCCGTTTTTTAGGGTACAGCAACTCTAATAATTAACCTTATGAACAAAATAAAGTTCAACATCAGTAACATAGCACCCACCCAGCTGTGAGAGTAGGCACACTTTATAATTAGAAATGAAGACTGATTAAATTAAGGCTATGCTAACTCAGACTGGTAAAGCCTCACATTAGTTTTTACTAAAATTTGAACTGGATTGTTTTTTCTTTTACCCCAATCTACAATCTAAGATGGTTCACTACCAGCATGCATAGAGGGAATTTTGATGAATCACACTGTCAATATGGGCATCACCATAAAATATTGTTTTTCTCATTATGAATTTGTAATCCTAATGTTGCAAGCTGTTGCAGAATAAATGGCTGTGCAAATGAGCTTTTGAGCTACACGTATGGCACTTGGAGTGCATACAGTGTCTCGGTGTGCATTCACTATTGTATAATTTAATACCTTATGTGTTGGATGGTCAGAAATCATTGTTGCATTCGGCTGGCAAGTTTACATTTTAAACCTTCTTTCATTGTGCCGGTGCATTGTCCTCTCACACAACGCAAAGCTAATGCTGAAAGGTGACAGTGAATTGCCATTTCAGCACAATTTGTATATAGAAGAGGGAACGAAAGACCAGTTGTCATTGAATGCATCTAGTTTCTTCTGGGTTGTCTGCGAAGAAGGATCTTATCCTATGATTGTTGCTTACATGCCTGAAGTTCTTTCTTCATTCCAGTATTATTACTCACACTTGTTTCACTGCCTCGATGCTGGTGCGATGCTGTGTTGTTTTAACTACCTTTGCAGTGGTATGTTTGATGAGTTGATAAGATGACTGTCTACCTGAGCATGTCTAAAATAGAAACACAACTGCAGAAAAAGGAAGATGAGGAAATTATGAAAGTGATGACCTACTTTTTCATATGACCTGCTGCATACAGGTTAACCTTGGTCAATAGTGAGGCGGGAAATTACATTGAGTTTATAATAGCACGAGGCAAATGACTACACTTCAAAGTATGTATGTCAGTGTTTGCACAAAGAATTAAAATTACTCTCAGAAAAGGTCAGATTTTTATGCCGTGAATTTACTTTTATGGAGAGCCATTGAAAAAAGCCTAAGAAATATTTCTTCCCTTTAGGTTGAATAACAAACCATGGACACATTTGTCTGCTGAAGCTTCCATTAAACTTTGTTCAAATAAGGCTACTGTGTTCTCATTGCCAACATACAGAGATAGTTTGTAGGGGTGGGGGAAAAAATCGATACTGTGTAGTATCGTGATATTTTGTTTGCTAATAATGTATCGATACAGGGACAGCAGAAATCGATATTTTGTTACAAAAAAAGTTTTTGTGGACTGGAACATGCTCTGACTTCAGAGCATGTTGATCCTTTTTCTGAGCAAGAATCCTGACATTCCTTCACTGTCCAAATGTGTTTAACTTTTTTTTGGCAGCAATAAACATGACAGTTTACTTATTTTAATTTAAGACATGTTTTATTTTAATTAAGTTTAAAACTTTTTTATTTAATGTAAAATTATATTTTGTTTTAATTTACTTTCAAATTCTTCAGTTGCTGAATGGGCTGCATAGTTTTCATAAATTGCATAGTTCAGAATAGCTATAATTGTACCAGATGGTTGCATTCAGTTAAGTTGGACTAGACTGTAATACAAACCGTTCAGTTTGTCAACAATAAAACTGACTGAAATGAGAGAAAGACTGAGTGTGAGACTTTGATATTAGATAAAATGAATATTGATAAAGTTTACCTTTATGTACAGAATCTGAATATCGCAAAATATTTTTAAAAATTGCAATAATATCGTATCGTGCGTTAAGTATTGTGATAATATCGTATCGTGGGATGTATGGTGATTCCCACCTCTACTACTTTGTGCATGTTTTAAAATTGAAACTGGAATTGCTGGCTTTTAATGTTGAATGAATGTGTTTCACTGATCTTAATGGATTTTTTTAACTTGATTTTATTACATAAAAATCCTATCTCATTGGCAGTATGCAGTGGCCAAATTTTAGCATGCTACCGTTTTTTTTTGTTTTGATAACATGTCGAAAATTCAATTCCAAAACTGAGGTGAGTACTGAAATGTGAATTTTCTGCACCGGTGTGATTTTTAAGAATAATACCATCACCGATATTTGGTGATTTAAAAACCTAATTTATTGGTCAATATGTTTTTTTGTATGTTTTATTACTTATGATTAGTATATATATAAAAAAACACCCAGCACGCCCCTGCGGGCGGTTTATCCTTCAAGCTCGGGTCCTCTACCAGAGGCCTGGGAGCTTGAGGGTCCTGCGCAGTATCTTAGCTGTTCCCAGGACTGCGCTCTTCTGGACAGAGATCTCCGATGTTGTTCCCGGGATCTGCTGGAGCCACTCGCCTAGTTTGGGAGTCACCGCACCTAGTGCTCCGATTACCACGGGGACCACCGTAACTATGCATATATATTATATATATATATATATATATAACATTGTCGTTAGCAACAAGACGGTAAAACCATCGCGTGTCCGCTTGTTTATTTTCCACATAAACCTTTCACAATAAAGCTCAAGATCCTGTTGAGACTTTTCAAAATAAACTGAATCACGTGAAAGAGTATGCAGAGTATTTACGGATGAGAAGCAAAAAAAAGCCGCCAGGTGCTAAAAAATAAACCTTAGACTCAAACGTTAGAACGGGCTTTTCCCCGCAGCACGCCGTGTAATAAATACAAAGAAAACGGCGGCCGTTACAACTTATGTCTAAAAATGCATCCTTTAATGCATCGGTTAAAACACTCGACTCCACGTACATGACGCCCAGCTGGAAACACTTCCCGCAAGTCGAGCTGCCTGAGATTCACAGAATTTACAGAAAACGGAACATTTTTGTGATTTATATCGTTATCGGGACGATAGATGTCTTATATTGAGATATGAGATTTTGGTCATATTGCACAGCCCTACTTATGATACTTTACTAAGATAACATGGCAATGCATTTTAATTAGTTTTTATTGTAAGTGCAAACAATTGTACTTAAACAACTGTGCTTAAACGAGATATATGACTATTGCACGTTGTTGTGTTTGTGGCGTTCCAACCATGTCTTGCCAGAGAGCCCTCTAGTGGGCAAACTATGCAGCATCAACGCTTTTAACATGATTGAAGGGTGTTTCTTCTTTTCTTCTTTCTTTTTTTAAATTTGTATTTATCAGGTGTTTTAAATACATTTACTGATATATTGGCAAATAGCTTAAATCAGCCAATTATATTACCCAGCCAATATCATTTTAGAGGAGGAAACTTAACATAAACCATTTTTATACTTAAACTTCAGGCAGTTTGGAAAATCAGGTCAGGACATCATACAGAGTTGCCCTCCCCACATGTAGCACAGACCAGGAGATAGCCTGTGGCAGATGCGTTCTCACTGCTAAAAATATTGCTGGATGTTAACCTTGGTAGCGCAAGCAGGGGGCAGGACACACAGCTATGAATTACCGGTTTTATTCCCACTCAGTATGATCCGTGCCAGCTAGTATTTGATTTGGGGGGAAAAATAAGACTGATCATAGCGAAACAGCCCAAATTGTGCAAAATCCAATAGGCAAAGTTCAATATAGTCATTTGAAATATTGTATATAAGAGCCATTTGAAACTGGTGCTTACATTCAGTAAACTAAACTTAAAAGTTGCTTAAGTGTGTGGCTTCTTTTTGGGGTGCATAACGCTGCACACGGGCAACATCAAGTTAGTTTGCTGAGCATGGCTAATGTTAGCATTTCAGGCAGCAGCAGCCTTGGTTATATGCCAGTTCCCTCTGACACAGCCTACACACAACGGTCAATTTTCCACATCCAAGTGCTGGAGAACCACATTGGTTAGCGGGGCTGTCATCTGTCTCACTTCACTTCTTGCTTGTTTACAACTTCCTGTCAGCGGGAGAGAGAGGTGTGCTGATGTGTGCCAGGGCTACAAGTTCGCTGGCATTGCACGTTACTAAGTATTTTAACAAAGTAGTTAAACGTGGAGTCACATACATGCCTGAGTCTCGTATATTATGAAAACAGTGTACTGGGGTGATGGTGGGATGGAGACAGTCAACCATCTGATCTAAGTTGTACTCTTGTATTCTTCTTTAATGTTGAGTAATGGTGAGAAAAGTTCAGCGTTTTTTTCCCCTTAATGCTGTCCTGATTTGTCCTCGTGACCTACTGTTCACTTAATCCAGCATTAGCGCGAATGAAACAGCCACTTTACCACTGAGGAAACAAACTATCCACAGCTCCATTTACGTAAGAATAAGACTGTTGCTGGGAACAAAATCAGCGTTGATCAAATCACTGAAAGTAGTGGTGAAAAATTAACTGAACAGCGCAATTAAAAAACGCTGAATGAGTCCTCGTTTATAGTCAAATACAGAACAGAGATTAAAATAAGTAACTTTATGATTATTATCAGTAGGTGCCACGAGCCCAATACAAATTGCTAACAATGTAGAGCAGCGTGTGCCTCGTATATTAAATATTTCACGTCTGTAGACTAGCAGGTGCTGTCACATTAGGTACAGGTCCCATTTATTTGTTGTTTTATTCTCCTGGCCCTGCTATGAGTTATTAGAGCTCCCATCTGTGGGTTGTATTAGAAAAGTTATATCGACAGCATGGCATTGTTTTCCCTGTGTGAACAGAACTCCATGCTCATTTCATGAAATATGAATTAAGGGACAAACACTCAGAAGTGTTCAAGGGGCGATTTCCCCTTAGCGATTACACTGGAGAGGTGCCAAAAAAACTAAACAGGGGAAAATTACCATACTATACCAAGACAGGAAGAACCTGCTGTAAAAGTACGACACTTGATGCGTTTGCCACAGAGAGAGAAGGAGCGAGAAAAAGAATATAGACTGAGGCGGAAAGAAGGAGAAGATTGTTGCACATTTTAATGTACTGCATCGTTTTTCAGATTCTTAAGCAAAGAAATGTGACAGGTTTTTCAAAAAGATGTGTGAGTAGTAGTGGTTAGGAAAGCAGGAAAGTTAGGAAGTTGTTGTGGAAGGATGGAAGAATTTTTTTTCTGAAAGAATTAAAGGAAACTTAAAAGTACATTTCAAAGATTTTTTTACAGCAGGGATAAAGTACAGTTAGGTTCATATATATTTGGACACTGAAACAAGTTTAGTAATTTTTTTTACTTGTTTACTGAAACATATTCCAGTTGTAGTTATATAATGGACATGACGTAATGTGTAGGCTCTTAGCTTTCATTTCAGGGTATCCACAATCAAACTGGATGAAGGGTTTAGGACCAAAAGTAGTTGGACAATTGACTCAAAAGCTATTTCATAGGCAGCTGTGGGCAATTCCTTTGTTACTTCATTATCAATTAAGCAGATAAAAGACCTGGAGTTGATTGGCGGTATGGTGCTTGCATTTGGAAGATTTTGCTGTGAACAGAAAACATGCGGTCAAAGGAGCAGGTGAAACGAGCCATCCTTCAGGTGTGAAAACAGAAAAACCCATCTGACAAATTGCTACAATATTAGGAGTGGCAAAATCTACATTTTGATACAGTCTGAGAAAAAAAACAAAGAAAACACTGGTGAACGACAACAGTGGTGGATGATCGCAGAATCATTTCCACCGTGAAGAGAAACCGCTTCACAACAGCCAACCGAGTGAACAACACTCTCCAGGAGGCAGGCGTATTGATATCCAAGTCTACCTTAAAGAGAAGACTGCATGAAAGTAAAACAGAGGGTTCACTGCAAGATGCAAGCCACTCGTAAGCCCGAAGAATAGAAAGGCTGGATTGAACTTTGCTAAAAAAAAACACCTACAAAAGCCGGCACAGTTCTGGAAAACATTCTTTGGACAGATGAAACAAAGATCCACATCTACCAGAATGATGGCAAGAAAAAGTATGGAGAAGGTGTGGGACGGCTCATTTCACAGTTTGAAGACTAAACTTCAGACAGAAAGTATTAGAAATGAACATTTTATTTTCAGTTATCTAATTTGTCCGATTACTTTTAAGCCCCTGAATTGAAGGGATTGTGTTTGTTGCAATCTTTTTGTTCAACCCACTGAATTAAAGCTGAAAGCCTGCACTTGAACTGCATCTGAGTTGTTTCAATTAAAATTCATTGTGGTAATGTAAACAACCAAAATTAGGGAAAAGTTGTCTCTGTCCAAACATATATGGACCTAACTGAATGCAACTGCACATTAACTATTGTTTTTTTTAACTGTTTTTAAGGCCTCCCCTCTCGATCATGTGCCCTAGTACTGATTCATATAACCAGTGCGCGCGATTATTCGGTTTCAGACCCCGACTCAGCACTCACCCCCATTTACAGTCCTTAGATCACTTCCACGGCAAAATGCTGAGTCAAACCCGCTGTGATTAATGGTGTTGAAAATGAGGGCATGTCACATATGTTGCCACGTTCGAAGATGCAGTGGCCTCAGCAGAGATGGCCCGAAGGCTCAATCACTGTACCGCCTGCTGTGTATACAATCTCATCATGAGGCATCTTCCACGTGTTGAAATGATTTGAATTCAAGGTTTTTTTCTTTTTTTTGCCACAATTTTCATTTGCGCCAGTAAGGCAGTTATCTCATTGTCACGTTTGTGTGCGCCTCTCTGTCCTCCTGTGGTCTAATTTACATTTGATAGTACTGCACAAAGGCACTATCAAATGGATTTGGAGATGGATTTCAGTTCACATCTGTCTAATGGATTCTAACAAGTGGTCAGACAGGATTTGATTAAAAAAAACACGCACACATCACAAAACAATCTGACAATTTTGGACCCCTCTTTTTCTTGTCTCTTTGTGGCATTTAACAAACATCTGTGGGCTGCATGATTTAGTTATTTCCCCTCAGTGGTCTCCCTTTGGTTTTGGTCCCCTTGTGGCTCCCTTTTGGGGTGTGCACACACCATCAGACACATAAATAAATGCACACTTGTAAACAACCACATCTGCTTAGCGGACATGTTAATATTTCAGTGTTGCTTCTCAGTTTTGTGCTCTTTTATATTGTATCCTGAGAGAACAAATCTAGTTTGTAAAAGATTCTTAAGATTTATTTTTTTTTGGTGAGTGATGCAATTGAGAATTTTCTGGAAGCAGAGTGTTATCTAGTGCTCGCAGGGTTTGGCATTGGTAGGAAGGGAATATGGCTGAGGTAATTATTCGGACATTAGGAAGCCAACGCGATCACAGAAATGTAGGTAAACGTCTGTGCCGGAGTTGCTAACAAATCCTGTGGTGTAACCATTAGATCACAGGATTCAAATGATGCTGAACCTTTATTTAGTAACATCTACACAAACATAAGAGCAGAACCTAGAACTCGAGAGCAATGTCTGACCAAGGTCTCAAAGCTCCATCAAACACAGTGAATGCACGACAACGGGCTTCTTTTTATAGATGGCTTCGATCTATTTTGAGAGATGGGTAATGATACAGGACAGATACTGAAGGACATTCAAACCTGTCAACTCCTCTTTCTTCACACCTCATTGGGCAGAGGGAAGATGGCATTGATGAAAGGTCGCGGTGACTCTGATTAAAAGGGAATATATTCAGCTAAAGCTCGGACAGCGCGGGGTAGTTTCTACTCTCTGTCTATTGATGGATCGGGTAATTGATCCGATCTGTCCTCGCAGAGCTGAGCTCTCTCTGCCTCCAGCATCAGTTAACCCTGCAGTGTATTAAAGTCAGATTAGGCTCTTCCACATAAAGGAGTGTGCCAAGGGGAGCGCTGCTGCACCTTCACGTGCGCAAACACACCTGTACTCCACAGGATGAGGAAGAAGTAAGCCAGATTATCTGAAGAATACAATCAATCTAATGGATAGCAAGTTGTTTCTCCATGACATTCATTTTCCAAAATTAGGATTTGCAGTTACAGTAATACCTGCTGAAAAGACGGTAGAAAAAAAAAAAAGCATGAAATTGTACTTTTTGTAGCTCTCATGTTACCTCACTTTCTGAGTAGCTAAATGAATGTACTTATGTTTTTCTATGCTGATCTTATGTTGTTTTATTGTGATGTTTTTTGCACCTCTGTAACACTGGCATAACACTCTGCATTACTGAGAAAAGGGAGGTGTTATGCGAACATGGTTTAACTTATAGCATACTATCACTTTGCAGGCATATGACACAAAGAAGGTGCAAAAAAATGCAGGAAATTATGCTCAAATGAAGCTTCTACAAAAGTAAAGAAGCTGAGCGACACTTTAGGTGGAAGAAATAAAAAGTTTAATGGTTCTTTTCTGGGATCTACACACGTCTAGGATCTGTTAGAGGGTGCTTTGGAATTTCTGGGGCAAATGATTAATATGCACTACATCTCATTTACATAAAACCATTTTTTTTTCAGCAAATAAGGTCTTATTTTACATCCAGTGTTAGTATTTTGTCCTCATTTTTTTAAGATATCACCACCAACCCCCATGGTGCCCTGGGAAAGAGTACCTTCTCTATCACTGCTATACATTTTTTCATCCAAATACGTTATATTTTCTGTGGGCTTTATTTATATTGCACACTGTCAATATTGGTGGGTAGAATATAAATACAATGGATTTGCTTCACAACAGAAATTTGGTAATGTTAAAGAAAAGTAATGCAGATTAAAGACTGGTATTAAATTGTAGTGGTAAAAAAATATATAATAGCATTATAAAATTATACTACTTATGATATTGCCCATTGCCCATACACCTTGATAGTAATGGGTTGGATTTTTTTCCCCTTCAAAATTGCCTGAATTCTTTGTGGCACAGCTTCAACAAAGTGCTGGAAACAGAGATTTTGGTCCACATTTAAGTGATAGCATCACACAGTTGCAGCAGATTTGTCAGCTGCGCATTCATTATTCATTCAACCACATCCCAAAGGTGCTCTACTGGGTGACTGTGGAGTACAGTGAACTCATTGCCATGTTCAAGAATACAATTTGAGATGATCTGAGCTTTGCGACATGGCAGATTATCTTGCTAGAAGCAGGCATCAGAAAATGTGCACACTGTGGCCAAAGGGGTGGACTTGGTCAGCAACAATACTCAGGTAGGCTGTGACCCTTGAACGATTCTTAGTTGATTTCAAGGCGCCAAAGTGTGCTAAGAAAATACCTCCCACACCAGAATCGATCCATGCATACATGTTGTTTATGTCAAATTCGGACCCGTTCATCTGAATAGAAAAACAGAATCAGGGGGCATTTCCTCACACATGCTAAAACTCTGGTTAAGCTTCAGGAGGTTGTCTTAACCACGTCTACATGCCCAAATCATTGGATTTCTGCTACGCAGTTGACTGATTAGATATTTGCATTAACAAGCAGTAAAACAGAACTGCACGGCGAGCGTTTGCATGCAGGAGGGAATCAGCCTAAATTGAAGCTTGTTCAAAAACGTGAAATAAGTCCTCCTTTGTCATTTATTATGAGAGCCACATAAAACTTAAGTACTGAAATAACTTTAAAAACGTGTCTCACTTAATCCACGACAGTGCCTTTCGAAGGATATGTAGCCTAATTTAAAGTGAAAAGAAAATGAAGAGGAGCAGAAAAATGGATAGAAACTGATGAAGTGCTGCACAGGGATGAACAGATACTGATCAGAGAGACAAAAGAGCAGCGGGTAAGGGCATTTGTAAGTCCCCTTTTAATTTATTCCATATTGTTGAGATTTCAGCCTGAAAAAATACCAATGAAGTACCCCACATGACCATAAGTAATCCTCACATATCAACCCACATGTCAGTAAACGAATCCCCGTGTTTTTAATTATGTAAAAATTGATTTACTCAGGAAATGCATGTACCTAATAGTAATGATTGCAGTTGCTAAAATGAGACATGGGTCTGAAAATAGCAAAATAGTATGAATAAGTTGCTTTGTCCTTGTGCTACATGAGAAGCACCATTAGAGAAAGCATTAAGGCCATGTACAGTATGCTGTTTATTTTAAACAGCAAGAGGAAATACCCTTTACAGTGGATGCCTGAAGGGAGAAAGGAATGTAAGGCAAACAAAGTCTCTTGCCCTTCCTGTCATCTTTTCCTTCTGGCTCGTAGCCAGAGACTTGCCACTAAGTTTATGCATCAGACTTGAATTTTAAACATTAAACAGCCCGGCTTGCTGCAGCTCAAGGTGAGGCACCGAAGACCAAGATTTAGCTTTCCTTTGACATTTTGAAGTGAAACGAACATCCACGTCTGAGCAGAGACGGTAGCTCGCTATTGTTAACAAGATATTTTAATGATTTTTTTATTACCTAGCCTGATGTCTACTAATACCATAAGAGAGCGACAAGAAATAGATATATGGAGCGACTGTTGTTCTGCATATTGAACACAGTTCAGAGAAATGACTGCTTAGAGAGGAAGAGCGAGTAGACAGACCAGACAAACTTGGCAGGAAGACTGAGCTCTCACAAGAACGTAGAGGTTTGTTCCAAAATCAATGCAGCCTACTAATATTTGATTCTCCAAAAACCAAGGCTTCCATTGGCAGACGCGATGCACGCAAGCACACACTCTCCCCAACTGCAAAACCCTGCACTGCCCTCCAGATTACATCAGATAGATGAAAATTTAAAGTAATCTGACACTTAATTTGTTCAAGTACACCTTAGGGGAAATAATAAGATGTGGAATTTGGTGATTTGCAGCTGAAGCAAACCACAAATAGTGCAAACCGCCAATCAACTGTAACAACTGTTTAAAGGGTGTATAATATAGGGAAAGACTCATATTTAGATATAAAACCACAATGCCTAATCAAAGCAAAGGTTTGACCACACAGTATATGTGATGTGCGGTGTGGGATTTGCCCTTTTGCATTGTCTTGACTGAAAATAAAGAATATGAGGTTTTGTATACTACCGGGTTTTAGAAATGCCTCGAGTCCTCCTTGACTTCTTGAAGGTAGCTACTGGGGATTTCCTGAGGGTAACTACCTGCTGTAACGTTCCCCCGAGAACTACATAACCTCAAGGGTTTTTTTTTCTCGCTCTTTGCACTTGCATATCCAATAGGAAGGTTTATGCTGCTGGTTGGGATAGCAGCAGCAAGACTACAGCAGCAGCAAGCAGGTGGATGTTGCATTTGCCTCTGTGTGTTTTCAAAGTTTCCAACATAATTAGAAGACTTGTGAATTCAGACTTGTGTTTTGTCAGCTATAGAATAAGCCAGTAACCTTAGAGGCTCCCTCCATCTAACTGCAGCTCACAAGTCACTTATGATAGCGTCCGAAAGGTTGACTAATATTACCAGCACATGCTAGTCAAATCTGACCAAGGATAGCATCTAGTAAAGTTGATTTCACATCTGTTTGGTCTACTCAAATCAATCTCTGGTTCATTTACCCCTTTGGTGCAATGGGTTTGGAAGTTAAGAGGAAGTTGTAGCTAAGGTTTTTAAAATATTTTGCTTTGATGAGTCAAAATCACGTTGTATTTCCTCTGTTGCATATAGATTTAATAAAGCCTGGATTGTACTGCTGGGCCATGTCCTTTTATAAAATGTCTATGCTGATATTCTTTAATATGGGACTTGAAAGTGCTGCACCTCTCAACGTACACTGAGATTAATCAGCGTACACGACACTCAAAGGTTCTTCTTGTGCTGGAGGGTTTCCCCTTGAAGTATGAGCTAAAATAAGGGAAAGAAAAATTTAAAGTAATGCACTTAAGGTGATTTATTTATCACACTCACACAAAGGTAGATGCATAAAGAGGAATTTGAAGTCTTGCCCAAGACATGCAGGCTGGATAAGGGCACTGAAGCATTGATCTTCTGATTAGTGGACAATCTGCTCTATGTCCTATATGCATTTTTCATAAGATATTGGCAGCGGCTTGTTTAACAATCTGGAAATAAACTGCGGATAAAACTGGGGGGGGGGAAACATCAAGCTCCACTGTGAGCTGGATGCAAGCAGAGGATACAACAGTGAGATGCCTGAGAATAACTGGAAGTGCAAAACTATACATTGTATGCAAATCATGTGTGCAATCACACACCGTCCTGATAGATGCGAATGTGGTAATTTCACTCTTCACTTCTGTCAAGACAAAGGATTGTTTCTATGTTAACCTTTAAAAATCTTTCCTCATTATATAACCACCTACTGCCCAGTCTTTGGCATCTGATAAGCCAGCACCTGGAGCAAAACACACCCACCACACGGCCCCTTGTTTAGTTTTATTGCTGCGCTGCTTTCAGATTGAAATCCTGGTGGTGCTCAAAGTGCCCACATACATCCTCACAGAATAAACTGGAACAAAATTCTATACGAAGCTAGAATATTTTCAGCTGTCTATCTGGAGTATATTAGACAAAAAGCCACAAAAAAATGATTAGAAATTATTGCTTTTCAGATTGCTTGAGACTGCCTTCATTACGACTAATTGGATTGAATGGTGCCCACTCATTGGCCCACATTTATACATTTACATCGTATTTAAGGCGCTTAATCTCAGTGGCACTGATATCATGAGACTGACATTTAAGCTCTTAAATCCGAAGGATGTTATAAGGGTTTTAGAGAGAGAGAGAAAGGGGGAGGGAGGGAGGGAGGCAGCGCAAAACAGGGTGAGGGAGCAGAAGAAAGAAAGCAGCGAGAGGGTCTCAGTGACTGTGTGCTCAGAGAGACAGTAAAGTAGGAATGACAGTGTATGGCTTTTGTTAGAAGGACTGCCAGCACGTCAATTTCGATATAACATTTTTATCGACACCCTCCTCACCGCAACCTGACAGGCGGGCAGGAGCTCAACTTTTTACGTTCCACACCAGAAGTTCAGGGTTACTGAAACAGGTTTCTTTGGCAAACTTCGGAGCAAGTCTTTCTTTTACCCCCTGTTGTCTGCTGCTTAAGGAAGTATGCGAGACTGGCAATATTTATTCAGTTGACCTAGAAAAAGCTCTTGCTATAACTGCGCACATATTCTGAAGTCAAAAGTAATTTTTGATTTTATAGTGGAACTATACACTGCATGTGGGTGCACAATGTACCATGTAAGCTATTTACTGCATGATTTGCTGTTGTTTTGGAGAATCTCAGGGGGAAATATATTTTTCTTTTTGGGGGGCTTCTACATCAAGCAGTGTACTGGAATGGTGATGGCTTTATTCTGTAACTAAAAAAGATGTGTTAAAGCTCCTATTATTGCTCCCCCCCTAATTGACAAACAAGCCAAATACCACCTTGTTACTGGAGTTACACTACACTCGCCAGACACTTTATCAGGTAAACCTTATTAGTATTGGGTTGGATCACCTTTTGCCTTCGGAACTGTATTAATTCTTCATGGCATCGATTCAGCAAGGTGCTGGAAATTTTGGTTCATACTAATATGTTAGCTTCAGATGGTTGTACAGATTTGTCAGCTTCACGTAAATGATGCAAATCTCCTGTTAGACCACGTTCCAAAATTGCTCTATTGGTCTGAGATCTGGTGACTTTTGAGTACAGTGAACTCATTGTGATGTTCAAGAAACCACTTTGAGATCATTTGAGCTTTATGCTGTGTTGCACTATCTTGCAGCCATCAGATGATGGGAACATTGTGGTCAAAAAGGGACGGACATGGTCAACAACAATACTCGGGTAGGGCGTGCCATTTAATTGATGCTTAGGGGCCCAAAGTTTGCAGAGAAAATATCACGCAGACTGTTACAACACCATCAGCAGCCTGAACCATTGATATAAGGCAGGATGGATCCATAATTTCATTTTGTTCATGCCAAATTATGACCCTATCACGGGAAAGTTGCAGCAGAAATCGAGACTCATCTGACCTGGCAACATTTTTCCAATCTTCTGGTGTCCAGTTTTGGTAAACCTGTGTGAATTATAGCCTCGGGTTCGATAGGAGTGGCACCTGGTGTGGTCTTCTGCTGCTGTAGCTTTTGTAGCTTCAAGATATTGTGGATTCAGAAATGCTCCACTGCATACATTAGCTGTAACAAGTGGTTATTTGAGTTACTCCAAACAGCTGAAAGCAGTCTGATCATTCTCCTCTGACCTCTGGCATCAACAAGACATTTTTGCCCAGAGAACTGCTGCCCCCTGGATATTTTCACTTTTTGGATCATTTTCTGAAAACACCAGAGATGATTGTGCCAGGAAGTACCAGTAGATCCATAGCTTCTGACACTGAAAAAGCTATTTTCTAAATCCCAACAACCAAGCCACATTCAAATTCTCTTAAATCTGCTGTTCAGTTTGAACTTTTGAAGTTTTGTCTTGACCATTTCTGCGTACCTAAATGCACTGATTTGCTGCAATGTGATTTGGCTGATCAAATATTTACATTAATGAGCGGTAGAACAGGTTTTCCCTAATTACAGGTGTCCGATAATCATATATATTACTAAATTAAGAAGTTAATCAAGTCGATAATTAAAAGAAAATTAATATCATTGTCACGGATTATAAGTAATCCTTTTAGCTGCTTTTGAAGCAAGGAGCTAAATATTTTCTGCTTATAGCTAATAGGATGCGAGGCCTTGCAGCTTTTCTTTCTCATATCTCAAGTTTAATTGGCTGGATTTAAGGCCGGATAGTGAGAAAGCTAAATTTGCCATTACTTCTGCAATTTTTATGGGTTTGTCACAGCAGCTATCTTGTATTGGCTCACTGCTGACATGCTAGCCAGCTGAATTTTGCTAACACTAGTCAGTCAAAATATCTGTGAGATCTTTTGGGCTAGTGGCTCCCACTGATTCGGTATTTTAATATTGTGAAGATTCCTTAAAAGGATGGGAGAACTTTCTGAGCTAACTTAGGTGAGGACAGAATACTGTGCAAATACTGTGTAGAGTTATTAATTTATTTGTACCGTTATGTCTTGCCGTTAAACTCATCAACACTTTAGTGGTTATTTTTTTTAGAGATTCATCAAATTAATAAATGATTACAAACATCCTTAGTCAAAGTCTTACTATTTTTTTTTTTTTTTAAAAAAGGTCAAACATAATAGTCTACGTTACACAGATTACATCACAGAGTGAAACTCTTACCATGGCTTCTTCTTTATTTCCAATCACTCGGTTTATGCTTCCTTTCACTGAAGCTGCTGCTATATTTAGCCAGTTTATAGCACTACCTGGCTGTAAACAGAAGTGCTGCAGATTACAACACAGCTGTCCATCTGGACATTAATACACAATAGGAACCCAAAGCCATTTCACCGGCTACGGACAGACTGTGACGTTCACTGCAGGGCTCACTTTAAGCCTTCCAACATACATTCATCCAAATCCACCAGACCGGGCTGGACAGGGAGAGTTTGCATGGAGGAAAGATTCCTTTGATGTCTAATAAGCAATTATTGACATATCACCACAAGTTCCTCCTAAACTCACTAATCCCGAACAGCAACTTGTTTGATGGCTTTATTACACTGATTGCTTTTGACCACCACAAATGATGCAAGCGTTCCGCATTGATCCTTTGCCTTGTGTCTTACATTTGTTTGCAGATTGTTCAATAATCCAATTATTGCAGCACAGCTTTCTCTGAGCCCCTCTTATGTGTTTAGAGACACCTCCTTAGCATGCAGGCGAGAGGAGGAAGAGAAGAAGGAACGGGGGAAATGGGGGAAATAGACAGAAAACTCGGAAAGTCGGAGAGGCTGTGCGAGACAGCCGCTGTGGGAGGGAGAAAGAGACGGAGGGGAAGGGGAGAGCGAACGAGTGAAGGAGAAAGCAACCACTGAGGGACTCTGTGGCTCTATGTGTGTTCATGAGAGAAAAAGAAAAAGACAGAGGGGAGAAACAAAGAGGAGAACGTCACAGGCAAAGCCAAGGTTACCTTTACAAATGTACTGACCTTGTGCACTTCACATTAACCTCCCTCTCCAAGAGAATTAGTGTGTATCATTCCCCACTCTGCTGTTCCTAACTCCACCAATTGATTTCAGTAGCTGGAAACAGGGAAATTGAATGTCCTGTTATTGTGGCTAAAGAGTGGAAATACATGCTAATGCTGCACAGACCTGCAAAAGCCCATATTTACTCTCGGTCCACTTTTGTCTCTCTGGATAGATTTGGTGTGACTAGAACAGCCCCCTAGGGTGCAAGACTGTTGGAACAACTTCATAAGCCGTGGGATGGCTTAAACTCTTTCACAGTTTTCTCACTCTTCCTCCTTGATGATCGGGTTTCAAATTCAGGTAAGGAAAGAGAACAAAAGAATGAAGAATGGGTCACTGAAACAGTTTCAGTGAATGGCATGTAGCATCGTTGTACTGCATCGTGGCAGCCGTTCTAACCCCGTTTAATTGGCGGCGAGTGCATTAGTTCTGAATGAGGGCCGAGGGCGCGAAGCTTCAACGGATTCATTTACGCGATGCTTGCACCACGTTAATAACACGAAGCTATCGAAACAAACAAACGGAAAGTTTTTAAATAGTCGTTTTTACGTTCAGCCCAGACACAGAAGGGCTCTGGGGTTGCAATGAGTTTAAAGAGAAAGCTCAACTAACCATGTATGGATTTTTTTAAATGCTTGCGGTATCCAATAGAAGATCTAAGTCTTCAGCATGAGGCTAATGTTGATGTTTGGCTTCGTGATGGCACACTTTGCGGTCTTCAACAAATGGCTTTAATCCACATAAATTAGAAGAAGTTGCTCAGCGGGAGAGAGAGATTACGGGGATAATGCACGGAGTGTGATTTGTTCATACGAGAGGAGAGACGCGAAGGAGCAGAGAGCCTCTGACAGAACAGCTGAGGAAGCAGGACTGTTTACAGAGGCACTGTTAAAGAGCAGCAGCTGGGGTAAGGACCTTTCAGCAGCATACCAAAGTCAGTCCTAGACACAAAAAAGGTGGCAGGAGAACATCAGTGGAGAAATCAGTATGATGAAGTAATAAAAGTTTCTTTAGAACCAGAGAGCTTAAAAAGCTTGAAAGATGTGGCGAAATGGCAATTATTTCACATCTGGGAAGAAAAAAGAAAACAAGACTTTTTCTTTTCTGAAGAGTTAAGCTTTTGTCTTTTGCTTAAGAGGATCGCGAGTTAACTACAGAAACAGAGAGACGTTGTTTCTCTGTAATGACGGGGCAAGCCAGTTGCTGATTTATTCAGAACAGAAGAGAAACCTTCATCTTGAACCTCAAAGGAAATGCACAGCCTCTACAGTGGAGCAGCGGGCCTTCAAGTTTCAGCCTTTTGGGAATTATAACTTCTGTATTTAAAAAAAAAACAAAAACCCACACAGACAGAAGCATATGCCTGCTTTACATTAACTTGCTTACACCAGCAAGGCTTTAAACAATAACATCTATGTGTAGGAGAAGTAGGTGTAAATGGAAATCATGACCTCTGTTTCCCAGTGGAGTTTGATGGTGACACATCTGTTCAGAGCAGCATAGCAGTTCTTCTGAATTTACAGTAACTAGGGTTTGTATACTTTGGCCAGCCATCCCAGTGCAACGGGGCATGCCTCACCCTTCAAAATGGCTGTTATGACAGGGTTCCTCATATAAAGCCTGTGTGGACAGACAGAGGATGGGTGGGGGAAAATCTACATAAAGGGGAGTTAGTGGCACACTGATCGGCTGTTAGTTTGGTGTCAAAAATCTTTATGCGGCGCACCAGTCATGTTCTGAACTGTGCAAAAGCCATAAGCCACCCCTCATTTCTTTATATTTTGCCTCCAAGGAGCCAGACTTGTAATTTAATTCAAAGTGGTCTTGAGCAGCAGTTCTCTCGGGTTTTCTGAAGGTCTTTCAAAGTTTTTCTTTAGACATTGGCTGCTTTTTCATTCATTTTTAGACCGATCCTTGCACTTGACCATTTTCAGAAGATTTTTTGTATGTTAAGCCACTTAACACTCACCTCGAAAGTTTTAAGCATAAATAGACATCTAACTCAAGAGTGTACACATAACACACAACTTTGCAAAAAATACATTGAAATTATATCTTTATCTTCTTCAAAATCATCTTCAAAAAATGCCAAGGTGATTCCCAAAGAGCTGCTAGCTGGAAACCTGGTATATCTTGGCATGATCTGCTGTGTGTCCTTAAGAAATTTGAGGAAACTCAACATGAGCCGCATAAAAGAAGAAATGGCAGGCCTAAAAAGCACATAACCAGTATCTGTAAGTCCTTAAGCAATAGGAAAAAGTCCAGGTAAGATAACAGGGCCTGAGAGATGGACGTTGCCCTTCAGTTGATCCATTTACTGTTAATTGAAACCTCATCAGAAATGGTCTCTGTGGTTTGATGGCTGTCAAAAAGCCATTCTATAGGAAGGGAAATAGGGAGATAAGTTGGAGGTATTCCAGATTACACTAGAGCTACACTGAAAATCAATGGCAACAGGTCTTGTGAAGAATCCAAATTTAAATTTTGGGGTTTAAATCATTGTTAGTATGAACAGAGGTAGTTAGGTCCAACATGATGGAGGCTCTGTCATGGTTTGGGGCTGCAGTTCAGTCAGTGGTGCTGGTGTTGCAAAATTGATGGAAAAATGGAGCCACAAAATATCATAAGATTTTAATCCACCATCCAATACCATGTGAAAAGCATGTGAGTGTCACCAGCTTCATTTTTCAGCTTGACAATGATCTCAAACCAATGCAGTAAAGCACTGGTAGTGCGTCCGGTGGCGCCAGTGTCCGGCAGCCTCGCCTGTGTCAGTGCGCCCCAGGGTGGCAGTGGCTACAATGTAGCTTGCCATCACCAGTGTGTGAACGGGTGTGTGAATGGGTGGATGACTGAATGTGTAAAGCGCTTTGGGGTCCAATAGGGACCAAGTAAAGCGCTATACAAATACAGGCCATTTAATATTTACCATAAAGCATACATGGATAGAAAAAAACAGTGTAACAATATCAGTCATGGATTGGCCTCTTCAGAGCCCGGACTTCAACATTCCTGAAGCAGTGTGGGATCATCATGACAGAGAACAAAACAAAAGGCAGAAACATCCAAAGAGCTTTGAATGTCCTTCAAGAAACCCTGAGACCTATTCCTGAAGACTCTTAAAGAAGTTCAACGGGAGGAAAACTTGCTACGAGAGTTCAGGCTGTATAGAAGATAAAGGTGGTCACGCCAAATATTCACTTTTAAGATCGTTAGAATTGCTCAAGCTCTGTTTTTTGTCTTATATACTGCTTTTCTATGTATATTTGCACACTTTTTTAATAGATCACTGGACTTGGATATCACTTGCATATCAAAATATAAAGAAATATAAAGAGGGGTGCCTCAAGACTATTGCATAGTACTGTATATTAACGTATAGTATGCATGCATGTGAATATATGTGCTTATGTGGGTTTGACAGACATCTTTCCCAATTTCACCCAAGTCTCTTCATGTCTCAGAAAAAGCAATTACGCTCTATTTCCTTTTATAAAGGTACTCATTAGTGCTGGCGGGCTTCGCAACATGGAGCAGAACAGTGAATAGATAGAAAATGTAGAGCTACAAGCTGCTTTTCTGCTGCACAAAGCAGTGTTTCAATAGGGAATCCTTTGTTCACTGTGTAAATCCCCACGGCCTCCTGTTTAAGAGCTCAGCATGTCACTTGAGACTAAACGGCTGCTCACAAAAAAATGTAATTCAAATATTTTTTAAAATCCTCTCAGGTTGGACTCTGAATAGTCTCCTTAAGAAAAAGATCTATCTTTAGAAAAGCTACACTCTTAATTCTATTTTTTTTTATCTTAATCTTCATAATAACAAAAACCTCTCAAATAAGTTACCCTTACCATATGCTACTGTGCTGACTTTCACCGTCTTCTCCACCTGAGGCCTGTCTCCTGTTCTTAAATATTTATGCAATGAGCCCAAAATGTTATGTATTTACCATAAAATTCAGTTTCATACACCTCAAACAATGACATGAAGTGTATACACAATGTGGGGAGGGGAAGAGCAGCAGGGAGTGAGAGGAAAGAGAGAACCTCTGAATCAACAGTATTTCCCACACATGGAAAATGTGGGAGATATTCTGGGCCCCTGGAGTATTTGGTTGGGCTAATGTGTTATTGGAACAGGACATCTTTGTGGTAAAACCTGACAATTTATTAAAAGTGCAGCATGAAGGGAAATTATAAAATGAAAGGAGATTTTTACCTTGTGCATGTGTCTTGTACTTTTATGCATAGGGTTTATATGGATATATTCATCATGTAGTATTTGCAAGGAGATAAACTGAATTTAATTAATAATTACTAATGAATCCACTTACTGTCAGAAAATGTAAATATATATTGGTTTCTAGTGGCATAATTTCTTTAAATATTCGTTTTTCTTCACGATAATCCTGAAGATAAAGACAAGAACCAGTTGAGAAGCCAGAAGTCATTATTATAAACTATATGACAACTTATCCATCCATCCATCCATCCATCCATCCATCCATCCATCCATCCATCCATCCAATATAATTCAAGTGAATTATATTTTGGCAATATATGAGATTTATAATGAAATATAGTAACAAAGTAATTAAATAATTATTGATAATTATTTTATTGTTTTCACTAAAAACTGTCAGAAATCCAAATGATTGATATTAAAATGATGGGATGTGAAATGAGTGTGAATACGCGTGAGAATTTTTGCTGTTTTTATTTGGTTAAGTTCCTGGCGCGGTATACTGTAGAGGATGTTTTATTTCAAAATTCTCTTGCACTTAAACACCAAAAGAACAATCTGTAATACCTGACACGGTGTTTACCACAGATAAGCTTTTCAATTTGAAAAAAGAAAAAAAGACTGCATCTTTGGTGCAGACGCTTTAATTTATTATGGCTGTAGTAGTTTTTGGCTTTCCAGGTTTCTCTTATCTATACAGTAGCATTCAGTCTCTCAGTGTCACACACACTTTATCTGTCAATCTACATTTTGAAGCTAATGACTTCTGGGAGCCAGATGCTACCGTTTAACGAAAAAAGCGTGGAGCGCTAAGTCAGGTAACACTAGGTAGCTAGGTTAGCATGCTGCATTCATAGACGGTATAAAATATGCACATATGGCCATAGTAACTATGTACCTGTTGTTTCTGACGTGCAGCTTTGAAGCCGTGAGAGTAGCGTTATTACAGTCACCATCTACAGTATGAAACTACAAAAGGGGGGGCATGATACTGTAAGAGCACTTGCTCATTGGCTAACAAATTGTCAAGCATAAGTCATTAGCCAATGAGTATAGTATATATAATACTCAACATTAGCTTCATTTTCCTGCTCTGGAGGTTGGTCGTTAGTAGCTTCTGTCTTTGTTCTTTAATGTCAATGGGCAAACAGCTTATAGGTCCATAACCACCACCCTTTGGCAATGCTAGCCTTATACAAACAAGGGGGAACATGCACTATATTTTTGACAATAAACTGTTTGCCTTTTTTATTTGACAAACATTCTGAGAAATATATCCAAAATCACTTATAATTTTAAAATGATTGATTTAAAATAGGTTCAATCTTGTGTTTAGCTTGAACTGAATGTTTTTTTTTTTTTTTACCTTTCATTTCCCTTTCCTGTGCCTCATCATCACTCATCATCATCCCCGGAAGTGGCTGGCCATAAAAGGTGACATGAGTGCCTGCTCTGAAAGGGCAGCCACATGCACCACTGCAAATCTTTCACCTTATTAAATATAGATCTATAGTCAACTACACCTGTGAAGCCAGTCTCACCTGAGCCAAGGTTACAATGACTGATGTTATTTTTAACTTCTTGTTTTGAACAGGAAATTGGGATCCCATGCGTGTTACAAGTTGTGTAAGTGCAGTGATGATGTATGCTGATAAAAGTGGGTAAAAACAGTGTCCCTTGATTTTTCAGCCACTCACACCCTCCCACTCCTCATCAATGTAGCTTGCCATCACCAGTGTGTGAATGTGTGTGTGAATGGGTGGATGACTGGATATGTAAAGCGCTTTGGGGTCCTTAGGGACTAGTAAAGCGCTATATAAATACAGGCCATTTACCATTTATATTGTCTCTGCACACAGCAAGCACACATCTCTTTGTGCAACATGTGAAATAGACTTTGGCATTAGAGCAAGTCCGAGTACTGGGCAGTGATGGCCAGGTGCATCTGGTGCATGATAGAGATGCAAGAGGTAAATATGCTTGATTTGCTGAATCATGTAATTACACCTGCACCCCTGAGCTCATCGTATTTCTTTTTTCATGAAAACAGTATTAAGTGAAATCATTCAGCTATTCTGTTTCCTCTTCGTTAAAGCCTGTCTGGTCAAGTTTCACTTTGTTTGAAATGAGAAATCAGAGAGTATTTGTTTTCTGTTTGTCACGCTGCTTAAAACATTTCATAGCATAACAGCAGGAACAAGGTGAGACAGCTTCACAAACATGACACGCGATACTTCTTTATCTTCGCTGCAGATGCTCGCCGAATGTGAATAAAGTTACAGAGTGAGAGTCGGAAGACTTAGGCATCTGTTGGTTTTAGGTTTTAAGGGCTGACCTTGATCAAAGATCAACTGGGTGTCGGATTAAACTGTGGTTAGGGTTGTTGTCATGCAGAGATTAGCCGAGAGTGAGATTAGTCAGCACAAGCATATGTGTACCTTTGATGATTCACTTTAGGTTCTCCTTTTTTGCAGTAGTTTTTCTTTTTTTTTAATGTGAGAACCTAATTGCACTATGTCCGTCAGCAGGTGTTGCATTGTTCATCCAGAGACCATCTGGGCCTGTAATCCTTCGGAGATGAACACCAACATTGTGTGTGTGTGTGTGTGTGTGTGTGTGTGTGTGTGTGTGTGTGT
>NW_024582552.1:577826-595188 GCF_018398535.1 Haplochromis burtoni | reverse complement strand
TGTGTGTGTGTGTGTGTGTGTGTGTGTGTGTGTGTGTGTTCATCTGTACCAAATGTATGGGACCTTTTGTACTTGTGAAGTCCGAATTGTTAAGTTGACCTTTTAGGGAGTAAACATTTATAATGAGCAGGCTCAGTGCTCCTGGACAAACTGTAGACATGATTCTTTGAACTATTCATTGTATCCGCTTACAGTTTTGGTTAATGTGCATTAGCTTATTGTCTTGGAGAAGAAAAAAGAAACACAAAACTGTGAAATATGGAAACTTTCCTAACCGACTACCTTGTTGAACTGCTCCTAGGTGCATAGAAGTCTAAAGAAAATATGTGAGGTTTCACTGTTGTTGTTTCTTCTATCCATATACAATCATTACCTGATTGGCTCCTGATTGTTGCTGTCCGGAGCAGTTTGACTAAGTGGCTGAAAGCAGGCAGGAAGGAGACTCCGAGCAGTTCGTAAGACTGCTCTTCTGCTGTTGAACCTGTCAGATGCTATAGAAACGCTGACTGACTGGAGAGGAGCTCACAGCAGCCGACATGCAGAATGTAAGCTGTGGTGTTAACCACCTGGATCTCGGCCAACCCCAGACTTGGTTTTGGCTCCTGTGCACAGCCAGCTTCTTGAGGTTGAGGTTTCATACCCTGTGACTTTAGTGAGCCGCTTGACTATTAGCTCTACATACAATAAAGCCCCTAAATAGATCCACTTGACAGCCCCATTGCTAACTCTGTCTCTCAGTATATATCTTAATGTACTATGGCTTGTATGTGCAGCGTTTCCCCTTGTATATACACTGGACTCCCTGTCTGCTCATCTGACACGTTTGTCCTGGCAGAATTGTAAATGACTGGTGGGTGTTAAGGATGATCACATGTGACAGCCAATGCATAGGGTTGCTGGCAACATGTGTTAGCGCCAGTGTACATTAACCTACATTCAGAGTGAGGCCTTTTTGAATCACTAGGGAAAGGAAAAGGTCATCTCTTGAATAAAATATTCTGGCACATTTCATTTCTCTGCACTCACAAGCTCAGTTCTTTTACATTTACATGCTTTAGAGTTGAAATGCCAACCTTTGGCCTACGATATACTTTCATTTTATTCAGTAGACCCTTCTTGCTCACAGGAAGGTCAATGTAAACAGGAGTCAGCTGCGTACTAACTGTTGCTAGAAAGTGGAGAACAGAGGTTAATGAGTTTGTGGCATGGAGGTGGCTCAGGTCAGGGCTGATCCCTTAAAGATAATCTCCCTGTCTAGGGATTTGTTTTTCTCATTTGTCCTAGGGCCTCTAAGCTGAGTTTGGAGGTCACTTCCTGTGCAGGCAACGGGGCCCAAATCTGGCTATAGACAAATAGTATGTAAGGAGCCAGGTACTGCTCGGAGTTGGTGGAAGAGAGAGTGAGAGAGAGCACAGTAAGCAGGAAATAAAGCTGAAACATGAACATCAAGGGAGGTCGGGGCTAGAGTTTATTCATGCCACTGAAATCAAAGGATTTGCTTCTGTAACAAAACCAGATTTATCAGCGTGACTTTGAAGTGGTCCATTTGTGTTTTCCTTCGTGGCAGTGAGTTTGATTCAAGTCATTCCCGAGCCGTGCTTCACAAAGGTGACGAAAACAACTTCCCCTTTGTGTATTTAGTTAGATTTAAGCCAACTGTCCTGCTTATTTTTGCAGTTATCACATAGGTTTAGGTTGGGGAGGGAAATGCGAGTTCGGGTTCTAATCGTGGAATTTCATGTTCCTTTGTGTGCTGAACATTTTGTGTTTATCACTGGCCCCTTGTTTGCATTGTTTCTCAATTTCCCATATCTGGAAGTCAACCTGATGCCCAACAATGAAGTTTCTCAACATGTCAGCCGAATTGTGTTCCCAGCTGTTTTGTGGCTGTTTTCCGATTCCAGTCCAGAGCAGCTTTAAAAACTGGCAGCTCAAAAACAGAAAATTAGCGAAGCAGCAACAGATTGGTGTGAGGAGCACGTGAGGAACTTAAGCTCTCCAGTGCTTTAAAGACAATGCTGCGGGACTCGAGGAGGTGGTTTGCCAAAGCTGCTGCAGAGCTCAGCAAATGAGTAGTAGGATTGTTTTGTTTGAATGAATTCAGCATAGTAAAAGCTGTTGCCTTTTTTTCTGTTGCGGGGTTATTGAAAAATACATTTTACAGGTTTCTGAAGGCGAGTCCACTCAAGTCTGAAAAAGAACACTCCAAGTGGAGAAAGTTTTTAAGATGTGGGACTTGCACCCAAACTTCTGCTCATCCGTTGTCCGTATACATCATTTCTAAGGCAGGGGATGCAAGATGCATCTAAATTAAGTTTCTTGCAGTCCTGGATCTCTTTGGCCTGGTTCAAGCTTTGCACATTACCCCGTGAACTCGGTGGACTGCGTGTGGTCAAATGAATGAGTGGGTGTGCTGACCCCTTGAACTCTATAGGAACTGTCTAGTTTTCGTGTAGCATTATGTAAAGATGAAATTTATCACGGCTACACTAAACTTTTAATGTAGAGTTTGAAAAGTATGGAAAGCATGCACACGAATATTCATTAGCAGCTCACCAAGGCTCACAAAGACTTTAAGCGTAACATATCACGCTCGTTTTTTTATTCTGGGACTCCACAATTGTGGCTTTGCAAGATTCAGTTCAAGACTCTTTATTTTCATTATGCAAGCATAATGAAATTATGAAATTAAGCAATACTCCCTCACATGGCACATAAAAAGACTTCGATAACATAAATATAGTGACATAATATGAATACAAATACAACGAGACTTAATACTGGATGATGTATATACCTCAGGGTTGCTATCGTGTGAAGGTGAGCAGTAGAAAGTGAGTTGTTTTGCATATTATAAAATGATTTACAGTTTATTCTTAAAAAAAGTCCTTACCTATTCAGTGTATTTAAATGCATTTTTTAACGTAATGTAAAGTGATCTTCCCTCAAGTAAGCGCTTGGCGACAAAAATCTTAACAGAAATAAACCGCAGAGCAAACCAAGCTCAGGAAGGCTCTCCATCTGCCTCAACCAGTCTGGGTGAGAGGAGAGTGGAAAAGAGAGAAAAGATTATTTAACTCATTCTGCCTGTTATGCAGCTCCTGAGTTGAGCCTCTGCCTGGAAAGAGGCAATATTAGGGCTCCTTAGGCCATCGTTTCTAAAGGTCAGCTTTATTCTGATTGGTCAGCTTCAGGAAGCCAGCCAAGGGGCAGCACCTTAACCCCGTGAACGCTAACTCATCCTTTGGTTGGTGTGAAGGTTCTTAAATAAAAAACACTATGCAGCTATCCATCCATCTTCTTAACCACTTGTCCGGTTCAGGCTTGTGGGAGGGCTGCAGCCTATTCCAGCTGTCATAGTGCAAAAGGCAGATTATAGCCTGGATAAGTTGCCAGTCTATCTAACATGCAGAGAAAGACCACCATTCAACACTCACGGCCAATTCAGAGTGAACATTTAACCTAAAACGCATGCCTTTGGACTGTGGGAGGAAGCCGGAGTCACCGGAGGAAATCCACGCAAGCACAGGGAAGAACTTGCAAGCTCCACGCAGAAAGGCCCCGGCCAGCTGGCGGATTTGAACCCAGGACCTCGCTGCTGTGAGGCGACAGCGCTAAGCCCTGCAAACAAGTAATATATTTTCACTTACTTGAGTGGAAACTGGCAACTTCTCAAACCCACCCATAAACGTTCAAGCCTGATCTGAGTGAGCAGCACAAATATTCACAGTAACAAAGACAACAGCAGCACATCTCAGCTCGGTAAACAAAACATTCGCTACCTGATGCACGAAATATTTGCCCTGTGCTGTAAATAGGTGTAAGTGTGGAAAATGTGCTTAAATGTCATCTCCTATCCTAAAACATGAAAGGTAATGTAGCTAGTAAAATGTTTTTGTTTGGGTTTTTTTCTCCTGTTGTCACCAAACAAACGTATGGTAGCACCACACACCGACAGTTATTTGCATGCTGGGATAATTTAATTGCTTATAATACAACTTAGATTATGAATACAAGAAGATCACCATATAAAGAAACGTGTGGCAAGATCAGAGTAGCCTGAAGCCTGAGCTTTTGGTTCAGGAGAAGTACTCAGAAATTTGGATACCTAAAATAAAAGGTGCAACATAAAAAGCATGAATGAAGTTTTGGGCATCCGCTGGCTTCCCAGTGTCTAATTTTATACTGGATGCATGCGATCAGTCCCTCTCTGTCCTCAGCAGGCACGAATTACGGGAGTTCCCAGCCATGATAATCCTCCTCACCAGATAATAACAGCCTGCCACATCTTTCTGAGATTCATGCCCGCATGCTTTACCACTTAGCCAAAATATCTCAGGTGATTAATTTCATTCAATGCGGGTGACGGTGAGGAATTAAGATGAGGTTGAAATGCTCAACGGCTCCGGCCACTCTAAACGCGGTGAGTTATCCTCCCGCTGCTCTAAAGGTACCCACTGCTTGTGTAAAAACAAAGCCTCTGGGCCGTTCAGCTGCAGCTGCACGCTAAAGAAAAGGTTAAAGTTGGGCCAAAAAAAGCGCCTGTGATGTTTGTAAGTTGTTTATGGAATTTGAAAACAGGTACAGCTTCAGACATGTTGAGTCCAAACTGGATACTGTGTAGATCAGAACGATAGCGTCGTCTGTAACCTCCCGTCGACCAAGGCGGTGTGAACGCCTTAAGAGGGCGGCGTGTCTGCGTGCGTGTGTGCATTTCTACGCCTTTGTTTACAGTCAAAACAGTGGATTTATAAAAGGAAGATAAATGTGATTTCGCTGTCATGGGTAAGGTCACCTAAAGTTTGCGGGAATAATCCATGGAGGTGAGACAACATGACAGCTTTGGGTTTAACATGAGGAATGCAAACACGGCTGACATAATACATATTATTTGCTGCTGCTATACTCACATAAGCCCTGTAGTTTGACTCTTTGTCAATTGTAATGTAACAAGAAAAAAGTAAAGGCAATAAACATTCACAGGTGTGCTAAACATCTTAAGGCTGATTCCTCTTTCTTAACCAAAAGCAGCAGTCAGAGTAGATTATACTGTAACCTTAACACATGTGTAACACAAGCCTAGCAAAGAGGAAATCTCATATTTCTGTATGCTCAGGTACTCTCTGCCCAATGCCAGGGTCACCTTCACCAGGAAAAATAAATCCCTCGTGGCTCATTAACACTACCCATAAGACCTCTCTCCCTTTGAGAGGCGGCGAGTGGGTGTCAGCCTAATGTTTATACTGTCTGCTCATGGTTATGTAAGCCATTTCGTCCTCTTTCTAACTAATCTACCTTTACCTTTCCCAACATGCCAAGTTATGCGTTACATAAATATTCTTTGAACTGGTCTAGCTTAAGGTTTTTCAGCATGCCAGGGTGTGTATTACATAAATATTGTAGGCCAGACTGTAGAGAGGTACTGTACCGTGGAAGCTGTTTTTTCTTTTCCCTTTTTTCTCTTTCCAGAGTCAAGGATGCTTCTCTTTCATGAAGGGCAGGTTCAGGGAGGCCGTGGCACTTAATCAGCCTCTAGAATGAGCGAGTCAGTGCGTTTATCTTTACAGTAGGCGGCCGGCTGTACAGCGGTGTAAACAAAGTTCAGCACACACGCGTGTGTTTGTGTGCGACAGGCGGTGTAACATGCGTGATGAGGACATTGTTTCTCTGTATAACAGTGCCCTGTCTGTGGTTCACTCGCTTGTTTACTGACGCTGTCATGCTAATGTACTTACAGCATGCGGGTCACAGGGTTCATTTCTAACCACGAAGCCTCGCTGCCGTCCATCATAAAGCCGTTTCGTTCACCCATAATGATGTTATCTTGATAAAGCCAGAATAACTGGACTTCCTCTATATGTCTCCCTCGTTCGTTAGTTTTCTTCAACGGCGTGGTTTCTATAGCAACTAATTGTTCTTGTTATGCCTTAGTCAAATGATTGCTGCCCCTTTGTTGTGACCTGTATTGACCTTTTTTTATGGCTATCGGAGGATTTGCACTAGGGCCAAAGAAGACTCCTTGATAAAAAAAAAGTGAGATCAGCTGTGAGTGACTGCAGTCATTATCAGTTTTCCGGGTTCTGATAAATCTGTGGCTAAAATGACCATCCTTCCTGGCTGTAGCTCTTAATGACTGAGCATTCCTGCTGCAGCTGAGAGAGGGTGGAGATATTTGAACCATTTGAAGAATGCTCTCAGTGTGACATCCGAATTACTCGTAAAATAAAACCCCACAAAAAAAACACGAGGCCAATTTGAGCAACATCTGTCCTGTGGTTTGGTCTTCACACAGTTTGGTGGGCGCAGTGGGCTTTTCTCAGCCTTCAAGATAACATGCTTCTTTTCATTTTTGGCTTTTTCATTAATATCTTCCCCAAGCAGCACGTTGGTCTGATAAGGAGGGAGCAAGAGCAAGTAGAAGACACACATTTCTGTTTGTACATTTTGGTGGGAAGAATCGGGCATTGTGTACTCGTACTCATCTGGGCCCTCATGGGAAATACACAGCAACTAAATCAGTTGTTAGCTTTGTGTGTTATCTTTTAAGATGAAAGGACACTGAAAACAATGAAACTGCTGCCCTGGGGTTTCAGTTAGAAGGAGAAAAAAAGCAACTGGAGCGAAGAATGAGACCTTTGATCTGTGCAGTCAGTCCCATTGAGTTAGTCTGAGACTGTACCCAGAAATAGAGAAGACAGGGGTCAAGAAAAGAAAAGAAAAAGGCCCCGTTCCCGGTTCACAGCAGTTGCCTGCAGAAGTTTCTGCAGAAACAATCATCCTGTGCATTGTTTTAGAACTATTATTAGGGCTACCCTCCCAAAAAAAGAACATCTGTACTAAGTCACCATTAACTCTGCTTTCTGACTCAGTTTTTTTTTGTCTCCATTCAAGATGAAATGTGACACGAGGCTGTGGGAATTAACATTTTAGACATCTAGCTTTAACAAGACATTTCACCAAGTTGCACATCATCATTCAAGTTTCATCAAAGCAGACATAAACTGTGACCACTTAATATTTCAAGCCACTAAATTGGCAGGCCAAAAGAAAGGAAATTCATTCATTTGTTGTGTTCTTGTGGCCCAGTAGTCAAAGATAGACACACAAAATATAACCACTATATCCCCATTTTGGTTTCAGCTAGGGGCCATAATTGCATTTACTGTAAGCTTATAAAAAATTGTTACAAAATTGCTAATATTCTTTGTATATGCTGTACGTGTAAACTGTAGGCTGCTAAAAGCGGCTGATTTGGGAATGTCTGGCTGCTCGTTTTTGGTTCTGGGCTACTGGCAGACGTTGGTGCACAGTCACTGCAGCCTGGCCTGTCTGCTCTGGTTTCATAAGCAGAGAGAGCAAATGACCTATATACTTCTCTGAGGGAGGGGAAGTCACCTTGTTGGTGGACCAGCAGGCAGGCAGGCTGGCACGCAGCGACAAGGCTTTAATGTGCGGCACTATTAAAAGGTTGACCACTGACTCGATATTAGAGGCATACTTTAGAGAGACCTCTCATCTGCTCCTCGTGTTGCTCTTGGCCGTGAAACTTTCCGGGGCTGTTTTTCTTGGATTGGATTGTCTTCCCCTTAATGCAGTTTGGTGATGGTGTGAAAAGGCCAATGTATGGGGGGAATATTCTGCATATAAACATGCTGGAAACACATCTTGATACGTATTCGATTTGTGCACGCACACTTGCACTCACATTAAGCTGAAACCGTGAGGCCCGCTGCCAGAAAGATCAAGTCAGACAAACACCTCACCAGAGACTCCTCTAAGCGTCCTAACAAATTGAATGTGTGTGTAGATGGACAAGAGGGAATTAGATCAGTGGTCCTGATTGTATCTGAGTGTGCTGTTGCTGTACCCCTTTCCAGCTCGTCCCCTGGAGGAAATGCGTGTGCATGAGAGAAAGAGACTGGGAAAGAGACAGAGAAAAGGGGAGGGGGGAGAGAGAGAAAGAGAGCGCTTGGCAGCTGGTTTGATGAAGGATGTACGGAGAATGTTAACCAGACAATCACCTTGCATCTTATTGATTGAGATGGAAGAGAGGTAATTAGCACAGAAAAGAAGGGGAAGCTGAGGCCACTTTCAATGTTTTGATACAAGGTGTTCTCTCTTTGTACCAATCTACATATTGTGTTCTTTGTGTGTGTTTGAGCATGAAGGGAAACGTTTTGTTAAAGGTTATAGTGAATGTCCTGATTTTTTTTTCTCCTGTGTCTAGACGTGACAAAAACTTTTGTGCACGTAGAACGTAAATGTTAACCGGTTCACTCTATAGTACAGCTGTGCTGGTGGTTACTACAAGACAGCTGATTAATGTAAACCCATTCCAGTTTTACTCAAACTATCAAATCTGCAGAACAAAGAGCAACACCTAAAACTCATTAGATTGAAATTTTATATTAAAATACTGTGAATTCAATACATATATAAGACAGGACTTTTTTTTTTGTTTGAAAATATAGTTTGTGGTCTTTTGCGAACTGGATAGGGTTTTTAAATGAGACTAAATGATGGGAAAAAATGTTAGTGTTACTTCATTGATAATCCACAGTTGCCCGTGGCGACGATATATATCAGATTTATGGAAATGTTTCTTCTATCAGAAGAGATTTGGGTCTAGAACGCCACCTCGTGAATCAGTCCATCAGTATTTACAGATGTAAACTTATTTTAAAAAAAAAGTTACATCCAATTTAGAATCACTAATTAGCTTCTACCGTCTCGATTCTCGATCTTTTATCCAACATCTTCCTGGAATGGTCCACATTTAGGCTTGGCAGACAGAAACATTATATAAAAATAATGATCTTTCTTCAGGTGGAAACTGACAGCACACATCAGGTTTTACCAGTGACATTCCTCGCCATGACCCCCATGGTCTCATTTTCAGGAGTGGGTAAACTGCAAGTCTTAACTAATTCTCCCATTTAACAGCGCATTAGTAAGAACATACTGTTTATCCTGCGATTTAATGAGCCTGTAATGGCAGGAATCAGTCAGTGGTAAAAGAAGTAAATGATGCCAGAGTAAACAACGCCTTAGATCAGCAGACTCATCACTCGTGTTGTCTTGCCTGTTTGTTGCGTTGTTTCGAGTAAATTCAACACGTCATGCTATTTACAGTACAGCACACGTCAGTGCTGAATCACACCTGCGATCTTTGGCCTTGAACTCGATATATAGTTTTACCTATAACACAGTAGGGCTTTTGTTCCACCGTGGTTTTTGACATTTTAGTCCACCTCTGAACTCTTTTTCCAGTCCGGTTTCATGCCAGAGAAGAGGTGTTTTGGATCCCACTTAAATTTGACACCCTGCTCTGTGTCTCTCTGCTTATTGAATTTAAATAATCTCCTCTATAATTCTTTCAGTGTCATCCTGGTAAGCTTGGAGAAACCATAAATCCGAGGAGCGTAAAGCCCTCCTCTCCCGGTTGGCAGACATTTTTATGGCTAGCCACATTGTGCTGCTACTGTCAGTGGGTTGTAAAAACCCAAGAATGTTTCACAGTGCGCATCATGCCGTAATGCAGATGGGAAGGGGACAGTCAGCCCTGGTTTTATTGTTGACTTTTGAGTATTCCTTGTTAATTTATGCCTCGTCTGAAGAACTCTTATGTGTGTCCTTTCAGCTCGCCACTGAGACAACCGTCCTCGACGGCCAAAGTGTGCCTGGTTTGTGGAGATGAGGCATCGGGTTGTCACTACGGCGTCGTAACATGCGGAAGCTGCAAGGTCTTCTTCAAAAGAGCTGTGGAAGGTATGGCATCATCCCACGTTTAGATGAGATGTCACTGGCTTGAGCTTAAAACCCTGCAGATTAAGCAAACACAAGGGAGTGCAAGAAAACATTACCACCTCTCTGACAAGATAATAAGTAAAACAGCAAGCAAATCAAGTAACATATCGACCAGTTGATAGCACACACAGTATGCAGCATAAGAAACACACAGCGAGTACAGGAAACAGGCAAACAGAGAGATTGGTACAAGCCAAGTACACAATAACCGCATTTGTGGCAACACAAAAAATAATGAACAAGTAATTGGCTGAATCTAGGTATGGAGCCATTATCTTTTGATTGCTCTTTTGGAACAACATTGATGATTAGTTGACGTCAGTGTTTTTGTATCTGCAGCATATGCAGCCTTATGTGTTTTCAAATTGGCTAATGTGTTTCTTAATTGATGTTCTAGAAATTCTACTGCAACTGTCCTTTGAAGCACCGCTCCTCTCTAAAACAGAAATAAAGATAATTATTAGGTTATTTACATTATTATGTAAATAACAAAATAACTTAAAGCAAAAATTGGGAAACGTAAAATCTGAAGTCTTTATATTAAGGGCCATCAGTCAAACAATATTGTTTGCTCTGGGTCTAAACAGAGCGCGTTGTGTGTGACGTCTTCTTTTGCGCATTGAGGGTTCACACTAGAGCGCGTTTGCTGTCGCATTTTATTTGTAGTGTGAACAAGCAGACAAAAAAAAAATCGGATTTGATCAAAAAATCGGAATTGAGCATTAAGACCTGCAGTGTGAACGTAGCCTCAGACGCTAGTTCCGTTTGCCTCTTTTCGTTGCTGTGCTTTGGACTCTCATATTTTTTATACAGGAAAAAAAGAAAAGACACATTAATACTGTTCAATTACTTTGCAGGAATTTGTAATTAATTATTTCACTCAATATCAGATAAATGAAGAGAATCGCTTTAACTGACAATTACAACTCTCAGACTTATTGGCCAATATTCTGCTTATTTGGAGGATCTTATACCAGAGTGATATGCTATGAAGGACACTAACAAAACTTCAAACCCAGTCTGAAATAATAGGTATGACATCGATGGTAACCATCTTTCTTTGTTAAGCCGTGCTTTCTGTTTCACGCATCATGTGACTCTTCTTCTACGCAAGACTATCCTTATGAGTGTCGCCTACTGCAATCAGAGATACTGTTAAATGGTGATGACAAAGTGGTGAAATTAAAATTCAACAAATTCTGTAAGGTACACAAAATATAACAGTAAAATGCAACACACAACAAATAAGATGGAAATTAGACCAGAAAAGTGCATTCAGCCATTCACACCCATTCACACCAGCTTGTTTTCTATGCTGAAGTGCTTTTATCTAACATTCACTCACATTCAGAGCAACTTGGGTACTTTGACATGTAGACTGGAGCAGTCATGGATTGAACCGCCAACATTCCGATTAGTAGATGACCTCCTATACCTCCTGAGCGACAGCCACCCCATCCATTCATTCTCCTCCGCTTATCCAATTCAGGGTTTCGTGGGGCGAGCTGAAGCCTATCCTAGCTTTCACAGTACGAGGCGGGTACACCCTGGACAGTCGCAGGGCTAACAGAGAGAGACAGACGACCATTTGCACTCACATTCACACCTATAAGCAATTTAGAGTCAACAATTAACCTAACCCCACTAACTGCATAACCCTGCCAGGTTATGTGTCCAGCACAAGTTACCACGGTGATTTATCCAGGTAAAAAGACGGATGACTTTAATCTCACTTTGTAATGTGCCTCTTATGGTAGGTAGGAGCTGGGGAAAATGTTAATGTTAATGTCATTTTCAGATGTAACAACAACATTTTAAAGAGCTCACTTAAACAAGGACGTGGTGGCAAGTTGCTCTTTCCACACATTCAGCACACTGTACTTTGCAAGAATTATTACCCATAGTTGCTTTTTAAAATTTCCACTACACTGTTGCATCTATGCAACAAACTACTGTTTAATCTCACTAGACCATCTGTTTATTTATTCCTAAAATATCATTAAAATGACCAAAATTAGGCATTACATTTATAGAGTGAGTCATCGGGGAAGAAAAAAGCAATTCAGTAGGTTAGTCTCCAGCAGCAGCCCTTTATGTTATATTTAGCTTGGGGAAAATCAGCACCAGTCATAATGTGCTTTTCATGTTGTGCCTGTTGCCTGAGGCTTTGGCCTAACTCATTTAGATGAGTGTTTGAATGCAAAACACACTTTTACAGACCCAGTGAAGGCGGGGGGGGGGGAACAGGAGCAAACAAGGCTGCTAGCCAGCCAGCCGTCAGGCCCTCTAGGTGTTTTCCTGACCATTGAAGGAATTGCATTCATTCCCAATCAAATCATGCCTTAATTTGATGATATTTACACACCGTCATTACGTAGAGACCTAAAACCAGATTATGTGTCTGGGGTTATCGAATCAGACGTGCCGTTGTTCTTGCTTCAAGCCTGTCTGGCACAACGCCGGCGGCAGACACTCAAGATCGGATTTTGTGCGGGAGCGCTAGTCAGGTGAGGCACCGGAAAGTGCTCACTTCTCTTTGTAATTACGGTGCTAAAACCGTATTTTTTGCTCTTATAAAAACACAGAAAAGGCTTCAGTGATTGCATAATGCCTGTCAAATTTAACACGGTGATCCTTACATTCATATTTTCTCAATATTCAGTATTTCTCGGGGGGGGGGGGCGAATTTCCTCTTGATTCTGCACAACCAAAAAAAGAAAAAAGGCAACTGTGCAAACTATGAAAGCAACCCCTAGAGTGGTGTTATGTCATCAAGTTTGCATGAGACATGTGAGCTTTTACCTTACTTGACCCCCCTCAATAGCTACTGCTGCCGCTGCTGAGGTGGATGGAGAGCGAAGCAAAGGATGAAAATAGTGAGAGAAGGATTTTGCAAAGGGAAGAGAGATAGAGGACGGTGAAACGGATACAGCGAGGGAGGAGGGGGAGGAAGGACAAAGAAAAAGTCAGACGCAGACCGAGATAAAGAGAGGAGGAGCTGGGAGTAAGTAACATGGAGAGGGATGGAAAATGATGTGTCAGCAGCGAGTGCCGGAGAGGTGTAAGTCAGGACGTGAGGAGACGTTTCACTCCGCCCCTCTCCCAGTATTTCCTCCTCCTTCTCCTCCTCTTTTCTCTCAAAGTTAAAAACTTAGACTTGGCATGGGAGATATAAAAGAAGACTGCAGAGAGTGGGCATCTGTACAAGGGGAATAATCCAGCCCATGCTTAATTTCTTTTGGCACGGCCTGCCTCGGGGGACACAAGTTTTCGGTCGGCTGTAGCTCATTAGACGACTAACTGGCTCACAGCCCTTACTACAGAGCTAGCATTCTGAAGCCATCAACAAATCAGATGATATTCTGTGATTGTGAAGAGTCTGGTTTTCTCTTTACTCGAGTCATATAGGTCATTGCTAGGTAGCTTTTCTTCTCTTTTTTAACATCACTGGGCCTCAGCACGGTTATCCTTTTGAAGTCTACGTTTTAGATTTACATTTAGACCATCTGTTTGGAATATCTATTGGCCACATGGGCCCTTCACTGTCCAAATCTGTTCACTTACAGTTCTCCTCAAGAGGACTAATATTCATTCCACTTAATGTTGTCATATCTACCAGAAGGTGCTGCCAACTGTACACTATAAAGTTTAGAACCATGAGCCTGTGAAATATATATTAATATTAAATTAGGTGTTGAGAACTCTCTGGCTCCCAGTTTGCCGAAGAAAAAAAAAAAACAGCCCTCGGTTCATTCTTACCTCACAACATACAGTATGCATTAATATGATTTATTAAAATGTACTTATTATTATATATTAACATTAATTGCTCTAATTGCTAACGCTCACGGGATAAATGTATATCAGAGGCACTGCATGAGAAACACATGGCACTTACATAATCCCCAATAGCAATCAGTGGGAGAAGTCCATCACGCCAAAGCGGGCATTTTGCTGATTACTGGGAAACATATAAGCCAATCAAGTTGCTACATTAAAAGTTGAAGTTTACGACACTTTGTACCGTGTGGGGACAAACGTTTCTATTCGTAGTGCAGATGTAGATAAGTGCTCTTATCATTTGTCTTGACTTACTGTGTTAGTAGTGTGAGTTAGCAGGACATTTGTTCAAGCTCTTTGGTGGGATGAGGCATCAAAGCGCCACGAGATGCTGTGTTGGCAGTCGGGGTTAAGCCGTTAATTAAATCACAATGCCGTGTATTTGTGCTTATGTGGAGCAATTACAACCTGCGGGAGGAAAAAATAATCATTTTTTAAACTTGTTGAATTGGCTGTTGACATTACAGCTATATCACTATTCATTTAGATAGTCCAAAATAACTCCCTGCTGGCTGCTGGTGCCAAAACGTCCTTTTAGAATACAGAGGGCAGCAACAACAACTTATTAAAGTACCTGCTGCTGCTGCCATTCATAGATTAGAACTACCCAACACAATGACTGATAAGCAAAATGATATTTAAACACTGTGGTATACAGTACTGCGAATTAAGCTCAAACTACACATTTTGTGTTCACTTTGGATTAGCCACCCAGCTGCATTAGCACCATTCACTCAGCATCATTTTTGTCCTTTTAACAACAGGATACCACTGGTGACATAAATCACGGTGACAATGTAAAACCAAGGGAAAAGGTTTGTCACACAGGCCTAGAGACTGGTCTGCAACCATATGACAAACACATGAAGCTTAGTTGTGGTTGTTTCGGTCACTGGTATATTACTTCAGCTGTAGTTTTAATGAAACAGAAAAGTGTGACACAAACCAGAAATATAGAAGGTTCTCTTTCAATTAACATATTTCACAATGCACAACATTTTTAACTTTGAAGGTAAACTTTCTCCACTTCTGGATTGTTCGCATCGCACTTTCCCAAAATGCACTATTTGCAGACCAATGTGAAGAACTACAAGCAACCATGGCAACCTGCTAGCAACCAAATCAACTGCTAAAAGTTTGCTTTAGTTAGGGGGGGTTTTTTTGGGTTTTTTTTTGGTGCAGCAACTTCTTTGCCTCCGATTTCACGAAGCAAGAAACAGCAATTTCTGACTAACCAGTCGGGGAAAACATTTTTCCCTATCAACCAGTGGTTGTATCACTTCCAATATGGCAGACAACTCTAGAGCAATGTGCGTATGACGCCTTGTGAGAAACCTCGATTTCATTTAGCTGTTTCTATCATTTGGCTGTTTCTTGTCCTGCTGTCTTGGACTGCAGTTAGCAATGACAGCCCTTCTTCTACAAATAAGATGTGCTGCAGAGATTCATTGTGAGCCTCGGGCCAGTTTAACTTGAACCTGACAAAGGTGGAAAGATAGTTCATGTGTCAGCACTGCAGAGCAGAACAGAGACTATATGGTTGGTTGCTGCAGTCAAAGCCAATAAGGTTGGAGTCTGTCCACGGGATCTTAATTTTTAATAATACACAAAAAGTATCTCAGTCTGTGGGAAAACTGCATTATTAAAACTACTGTACTCTGGATTATTCTGGCTAAAAGGCTGAAATAATGTTGGCATTTAGCCTGTAGAAACTGTCTACAAAGTGCAACACCTTAAAAAACAAAACAACAAAAAACCCATCTCAGTAGTATTTAGTAACTACGTTCTCACACAGTGCTGTGACACCAAAATATCAGTACATAGATAAGCAATTACTACAAATAATCCAGTTTATCTTTTAGAGAATGGCAGCTATTGTTAGACATTTACTGTGTTTACCGTTACATCTGGCATGTTAATTGTCCGATAAATAAATATAGAATGACTTATGAAGCTCACAAGGCAGCTGTACTTATGTTATTGACTAAACTGTCATGCAAACCTGCAGTAAATGTCTTGCAGTTAACTCTTCAGGTTATGGATTAGTCCTGCGCTGCAGAAAACAACCCTCTGACATAAAACAGCGCTTTGTAAATATGTGCCATCGCTGCTAATGAAATGTGGAAATAGCTGAATGCATTCATATGTGCTTCTTTCCTGCTTTCACTCCTCTAAAGACAAGTTTGTTGATACAAGACAGCTGCACTCAATAAACGGCTCCATGTGGCGCACATTTGAAGCGTTCAGCGCCAACTTATTATTCGCATGTCATCAGTGGCTTGGCATGTCTGCTCCTCGTAATAATACCAGGCCATGCTTGGAGCTCACTAGCTGCTCTTACTGTTCCTCTTTCTTTTTTTTTTTAACTTTGGGTTTACGTGATACACGAGAAATTACTCAACCTTGCTACGCCCTCATTCAGCTCTAAAAATCCGACTGGGCCGTGGTTTCCGTGGCACTCGTGTCAATCTGAAAAACTCATTCTTCCTTGCCTCCTCAGAGGAAGAGGTCGTCTGAGGACACGTCTTGCCCGGTTTCTGTTTGGATTGACAGCTCTGCTGTCCAATCCCGTTGCTCAGCTCAGGCTCGGGGGGGGGGAGGGAGAAAGGCCTCCCTGCAGTGCCTCCTCGGTGAATGCTTCAGGTTGTGTGTGAAGGAGCTCATGTAACGACGGCTGGAGTCAGTGTTGTCCCGATCTCACCTTCCCCACATCACACATCCTTTAATCAGAAACTGCATAGCAAAGACACAACCGGAGGCACAAGAGGAAAGAAATTCAGGTGTACGGCTCGGGGTAAAAATGACTTACTCTAAGCATGTGTGTCGCCCCGATTGCAAATAGACCTGTAATGATATTAGAAGGGATATCTTATTACACTATTAAATACTGTTAAATTATGCATTCTTTTAGGAATATTCATATACATAAACAATACATGAGGGCTACAAATTATTTTTTATATTAAAATTGTGCACTTGAACAACATCTTGCACTGCAGACATATTATATTCTTGTTTAAGTGGTTGTTCACTATGTTCTATTTAATGCTTCATTTTAGCAATAAAAACAACATACATAACACTGTCTACTGTCCTATAAAGCCTGTTGTGGGACTAACAACTACACCATATGTTTTGGTGCTTGTGTGATGATATAACTCGCACTACTTCCTCCATGCCATCAGTTCCTCTGGCCTAGGCTGACCTGCATGTCTCCCCAGCGGATATAATCTGACCTCCATCTCTTCCTACTCCCTGGTGATACCTTTGTTCTGTGACTTCAATGTGGGTTACACCTTTTGTGCTCAACCAAATAAGGGCCGCCAATCTGATGGGCTTTATCACTGTCTTCACTGGTAATTGTTTTTTCTTTTTTTCTTTTTAAAGATACAGCACTAAGGGAGTGGCGTTACGTTAGAAAGTGCTGCTGCAAATATGCTGCTCTGTTCATTAAAAATAGGTATACCGCCACAATTATGCAAAAATGTCTTCATCCTTTGCAGAGGCGATCAGGATACTTATCAATTTGCAGAGAATTATTTTCAAAACATGCCTTAGATGACAGAAAGTTTTCACATAGTTATATTGCAAGAAAAAAATGCCTAAAAGCTGGGACCACTTGGCATCATAGATTTAGTAGTTTTAAATAAGAGCACAAACCTAATTGTGTAAAGCCTCATCCTTTTTTTTTTTTTTTTTTTTTTTTTTTTTTTTC
>NW_024582552.1:561728-577239 GCF_018398535.1 Haplochromis burtoni | reverse complement strand
TGGAGGAGATCAAAACTCCAGACATCCAGAGGCCCCCAGAACACAAGATTTTTGTGTGCTGTCCAAAGAAGCGGAGTAGCGATGCCATTGCAAGGCAGTGATTTGCATACTGCTGGCTCACTGGTGACAACAATTACATCTCTGTTTTTTTTGTTTGGTTTTTTTTTTGTGTTTGCTATTTTGGTATCTGTGTAATGATAGGTTGCATAAACACCAATGAACCGTGATCACAGAATTGGCCAAATGCTTTGCTCGTCAATAATTAAATTACTGTCGTCCACGATTGCGTTCTTTAGTTAAGTCCACAGCAACGGTACCCAGTGAAGAAGTGTGCGTCCACTGGCAAGTGTCCTTCGGTGCCGTTATCCATGTGCGTCTGCATCTGTATTTGTGAGGTTATTGTCACAAACAGGGGTCTGACCACTTGTGTTTATTGGCTATTTAAATATGTCAGGTTAAAGGTTGTATTTTAGCAAAGGCCTGAAGCTGATTTTCGCTTTCGAGAGCAGCCGAACTGTAGCTTCCTTAGTGGCCAGAGTGCTGTAGGTCAATTGGAAAGAAAATTTCCTTCTTAGAAGAATTTCCTAATAATGCATTGGTCCTTACATTCGTATTTTCTAAATATTTAATATTTCTCAGTTTTTATTATGGGAGTTTCCTCTTCATTCTGCACGAATCAAGAGGTAATTTAAAAGATAAACATGTTGCGCGAGTATATGTGAACGCATGCACAGTGTGCATAAATAAATTCTCATGCTTGACACACACACACCTACACACAAACTCACACACAAAGTTGCACACGTATCCACCATCGGACTGCGACTTTGGCTGGCTCTTAAAGTGTGTTTCACTCTAACAATTATTAACAAGATTCACAGGAATGAGCCAAACAGTTGACACGAGGACTCCAGAGTTTCGGAACTGCCTTTCGGTCTGGCCTAAAGAGGCGCAAATGTGTGATTGTGTATACTGTAAGCATGTGTGTGTGTGTGTGGATGAGGATGGGGGGGGGTGCAGGGAATGGGATGGCTGCGTTGTGTATCCTGTGTCGCAGTTTACTGTTTTTTAGAGCAAGAAAAATGGGCTTATGTAACGGTCATGTGATTTAGCCAGAAATAGTGGTGGGGCTACAGCTGCTGCCTCTCCTCCTGCAGCTCGGTTCCTTGGCTTTTGGCAGCAGCCAGACAGACACACTGCGCACTACTCCCGCTAGCTCAGAAAACAACTTCTACTCAGTCCTACACACAAATACAGATACTGTACTGTAGGTGCAACAAAATGCAATGCACAGTAGCATTGTCGCTGGAGATAAACTGCATGTGAACGCCACACAGCGAGCTCCCGTACTAAAAGCATTGCAATCCACGACAGAAATTTTGCGTACTTTGAGAGAAACAAACAACTGACAACAAACGTGCAAGGGAAAATACGGAGCAATATGCACAGACTTGCAAGCATTTGCATGCGCGCAACCATGTATGTGTTTGTGGGAGGGACACACAGTTTTAACATAAGCCCTGAGGGAGCTAAGCCTTATACTTAGGTCATTAGGGTCACAATGGCACACTGTACCACTCCATCCGGGTTGGGTTGTGATTTCAGTCCCTGTGTATGTGTGTGTGTGTGTTTATTTCTTTGTGGAATCAGATACAAGATTTGCATTATTTATTTATTTTATTTTTTGAAATTGCCAAGTGGAGCAGCTTTGGCTGTATGTGCATGTGTGCGCATGTGAGATAGTGAGAGTGAATGACTGTATGTGTGCATGTGCATGAGCCTGTCTGTGTGTGGGCGTATGGCGCTCTGAGGCTGGCGGACGTGTGGAAAAGGAGGGATGGAGACGCAGGCGTAGCGAAGGAGAAGAGTGGAGGAGGAGAGCGGAGCTGTACAGTGAAGAGCTAGTGGAGCGGAAGGAAGCTCTCTGAAATGGGAGATCATTGGGTTTAGCTCAGGGCTAGGCAGGAGGCAGGAGGGATTCTCGCCATGTTAGCATCACTGTCAGGAATAGTCTAGCTGCAGTCAGAGTCCTGGCTCCGGCGAATTCTAAAAACTCTCATGCTATTTACTGTCTAATGCACTATTAGTCATAGGTGAGAGCGGAATAATCACAATTTTAATCATTTTCACAGTCGTGAAAACCGATATTGCCACACATTTTTTTTACAGCTTACCTTGATGACCTACATTACAGTGGCTCACAGAGATCTGACATTACAATGAAACATTTCCTGCCATTCATGTAATTGGTTGTATATTTCCTGGAAAATGTTCAGAACTATTATCCTAGCGGCTTCTATCTCCTGCTTCACTTTTTTTTCTTCTAAGAAAAAACAAAAACAGACAAAAAAAACCTGTTTTCTCCAAAACTTTGAAAATATCACTATTATTCTGTGTCAAGCTTCAGGATTGTCATCATCAAACTGACAGGGTCTTGTCTCCCTGTAGGTCAGCATAACTACCTGTGCGCTGGGAGAAACGACTGCATCATTGACAAGATCCGAAGGAAAAACTGTCCAGCGTGTCGTGTACGGAAGTGTCTCCAGGCTGGGATGAACCTAGGAGGTAAGGAGTCACATCCTCATTACACATTTGCCCGGTCACTTGTCTCAGATGTGGCATTTAAGTCAGCCTCTGTTTGCTTCATAGAAATTATAAATGTAGGTCCGTATATAGTCACAAGAGGCCCTGGGATGCTGAGTCAGAGGATGTTTGTGTTTATATTATGTGTCTGAATATAATATGCATAATGCATCTACAGCAGGTGTAGCTCAACAATACTATATACAGTACAAGCTAAAAAAAAAAAGCCTGCAGACAAGTTGCAGCATTGTGTTATAAGGAAGTATGACACTGTATTTTAGCGGGGAAAATTTGTGTTTTATTTATTTATTTATTCTTTTAAGTGAAATGTATTCATTTTTTTTGCCACAGGCATATTCCAATTCAGGGTCACAGTGGAACGCGCAAAGCTAAAAGCACACTTGATAGATTTTCACTCCATTAGAGAGATTGAAATTACAAATGGTTTCCAATTCTACGCTCCCAAAGGGAAGTGAATTTCACCACAAATGTAAACACATAAAAAAATACTCTGCTTAAAATTGTACAGACACATTTTAGGATTTTAGCAATTTACTAGATAAACAATGAAATATATGCATAAAGGCATATTGGATATTGTAAAAAGCACCTTAAAAATAGGATAAATAGTTTTAGGTTTACTAAACAATTGAATATTCACCAACTACTACTGAAGCCATGTAAAAGAAATTCTAGCTCTTATTATACTCTTTTTTTTAAAGGGATTTTTATAATACGATAACTTTTGATGGTATAAAAATGTTAACCTTCAGAATTACACCATAAGAATGGCCACTTGAATTGAACTCCTCAGAATAAGAGTGAAATGCCAAACGTTTTAAATGAGAGTACGACCTATTTTGTTATAAGGCCTATGATTTGAAGAGGTACATCCAATATTTGGGACAAAGTTTATCCAGCAAGCCGGCCAACCAACTCACAGTATAACAAAACTCACATAAACAGACGCTGATTAGAAAAATCAATTTTGGAAAAGGATTTTAAGATCCATTTTCTGTCCTTCTGGAAGCTTACTTTTCCACAGACAATTTAATTTGCCTCTATATATTTCAGGCAACAAAACAATATGAAATGGATGTAATAGTGAGTTGCTAGTGTATTATAGGAACAGAGCCCACTTTGTTTTGGTGTGTATTATAACGGTCTGAGAGCAGACACAATGTTCACTGTCTGTGAAGAACCGGGTATACGAGGATAATAAGTCTATAGGTGGATGCAGGGGTGAAGCTGGATTTTAAAGCAGAATACCAGAGTGAGATAGAAGCCACAGTATTATAAAGTGTTAGTCACATTAAACACTGCCCTTCAGCACAGCGAGTTCAGCACACATGGGACTGGAAAATGGCACCAAAAAAGTAGTCTGATTACAGATACCCTCCAGTAATTAGCCACATGTATCAGCACTCATAGCTTGAAGTAGTTTGAACAGCTTGAACACTCTCTTCGCTCTCTTCTTTCAGTATTTCTACGAGGTGTTGAAAAGCATCGTATGACCATGAGTCACAAATAAATAAAACTTAAGGTTGCCAGCAAGTGTATTTCTGAGTAGCAGCAGCGTAATCCATTGAAAGAGACTTCAGCTGTTTATACCTAATTACTGTATGCTGTGAAGACCAGTAAAGAAAGCTGACATGTTCCCGAAACTTAATAATAGACATATTTTTGTAATGCTCTTTTAATATCAGAATTTTATTTTTGTTTATTTGTTTTGTGAAGTTTGCCTTCCAGCCAACAAATATGATAATATTATTTCATGCTGTGTAAAGTGTAAGTAGTCCCTTTTATGAATATTTATTCCTACTGCCGCTATAGCATCATTTACAAGAGACATGGGATCTGTACCATGACGCATGTTCGATCTGGAAGTCATCTGCCTTCACTTTGGCTACCACTGGTTGTCCTGGCAACATTAAGCTAGTTATCGGCTGATTCTTTTAACGTGGAGCATCTCCGTGTGAAAGAGGCAGAGTTGACCAGAAGCAACATTATCAGAATCATGAGTGAAGGATGAGTTGCAGTGATTCGAGCAGATAAATCAGACCACAGATGGATAACCCCTTAATCATGCTCTATCGTACAGGCGCCACCGAGTTAGTCAGTTCAGCCCACAGCTACAGTAAGTGCAAATATGTAGAAAGCAACTATAAAAAACAACAAATTAGCATCATTTTAAAGAACTTTAAGAAAAAAGTAATGGACTAGCTACATGAATTTAAAGCAGCTCTTGCAAATTACACCAACCTAGTGAGAGCGGAGAGCACAAAGAAGTAGCAAATTTGGTAACTGTATCAAATATGTAATATTTATTATCGCTAAAACAAACCTGTAATACCACTGAAAATTTAGCTTATAGACATTTATTTATTAGCTAAAGAGTAGCAACAGCTTTATGTAGCTCAACAGTGGTTTATACATTTGGCAACAAGTGACGCTCTGATTTGATCCCAGGATGAGACAGAAATCAGGAAGGAGTCAGGAAGAGGGAAAAAAATCTGTCAAATGAAACATAGGGGAACTACCTGCTGTGGTAACCCCAACAGTTTTGTGAGGTGTCGTTGTAGACGGCATTGATTTTTATAGTCTCGATTGATGCCCCGAGATTAGCAATTTCACCGTCCTCGTCTTGGTTTGGAATAAAAAGAAGAAAAAAACAGACAGTGGTGAGGAGAGGCGGGTCTTTCTGTAAAACCAGTTGTTAATTGGCTAATGGCTTGTTAATCACAAGCAAATGAGCTTATTGTGGCAAATCCTCTTTTTGAAACATAGTATGACCTGGATTTACAAAATAGATGTAATATTTCATTCAGCATGAACCCAGAATGAGCAGAAAAATGTTTACAGAGGTCAAGTCAGAAAGCTATTTTCTTACAGTGAACTATCGCACGGGAAGGCTCTTTGTAATCACAACTATCGCCATGTGGTGGGCTTCGGGTAAAGTGCAGGTTGAAGGCGCTCACTTTTCCAACCAGAAGCTAGAACCGTGTTTTATACTGTTTTTGGGTATGTCTGCGTGTGCCATATATGTTACTGGTAAAAACAGCTTTGAAAGAGAACTCGTTATTGCTAAGAACAATAGGCAGCCAGGAAAACTAGCTTGAAGTAACAGCATGCAGTTACGTCTAGCAAGTGAACTCAGGAATCAAAAAAAGGTGGAGCGTTAGCTGCTAACGTTAGCAAACAATATCCTTTTCTCCATGTAATTAGTAGTCTGAGTAAAAGAAAGAGGCTTGATATGAATTGGAATATTGTAAACACTCAATAGTTTACAATGGTGTCTGTAAATATTACACTGCATGCACTGATAAGAAAAATCTGTGTGCTGTAACAAAAAACAGTTATAATTGTGATAAGAAATGCAAAAGCTGACTGTTTTATTTTTACATATTATCTGAAAGCAAACACATTTTTTATGCACTGAGAAGAGGCGAACGTGTCAGTAATAAGCAACCTCACCGGCTAATAGGAGTAGATAGGTGGGTGCAAGGATGAAGGTGTGTTCTAATATGTCAGAAGCAGCTGTGTTGGTGTCTGATGAAATGTAGCACAACAAGACAATAGACACAAATTTCTAGGTTTAAGTACATTACTCGAGTTTATTGAATCTGTCATGTAAAATTTAGACACAGATGAGATCAGACCAGAGCACATAAAACTACAAGAAACAAAACGGTTACAGTGTCTGACTCCAGTCAGATGTTATAGTTATGGTTACCCTCTGATAATGCACCTCAGGCCTCACCACAGGCAACAGTTGTAAAACCAGCAATGTTATCGCATGCGAGTATAGCAAGACATCAGTTTAAAAGCAAACAATTGTCACCTTAAGCATACATAGTTTGGAATATACATATCATCGTTCTGTAGTGCTGAGGTGTTGAAAGACATCACATAACCGTGACTCAAAAATGAACTTAAGGTTACCAGTGAGGCCTCAGCTGTTTGTCCCCAATTCTGTTGTGATGACCAGTAAAGAAAGCTGCTGCATTTAAAACCGTTTTAGTGAAGTTTGCCTGAAAGCTAACATTAAGGAAAAACAATTTCATGTTTCGTAAAGGACAGCAGTCTTTTTAATTTTTCTGGTGCTGGCAGAGCATCAGCTACAAGAGACCTGGGGCTGGCATCATGATGCAAATCGAACTCTGGGTTAGCCGGCTTTACTGAAACCAACATTTTACTGTTATTAAGGCTACTATGAAGCTGGTTTAAAGTCTTAAAGGCGCTTTTTAACTCCAGCTGTGAGCGCACTCGGAGCTGCCGATTTGAATCAGCATCGGAGTCGTAAATGTAGTGCAGCTCCAGTGATGCACTGATAAATTTGATCGTGAGGACGGAATAAAGTAAGATATCGAAAAGCAAAATAAAAACCACGTAAGCTGCACAAATATACTTATTGTCAGGGATGCAAACATTGCCTGGTCAGAGAAAACCTGCTGGGGTGTTGATTTTAAAATGTAGTTAATGTAGTTTACATGCTAATAAACCAGTTCTGTCAGTTATTATGGGTTAAAACAACTCTGGCTAAAACATATAAAAAGAACAGATGCGGGAGCTGATTAGGGACGACCTGTTTTTCACACAACCCTTGAAGCTCTCTCTCGATTCTCTCAAAAAGATGCTGTTTCCTTCAAGCCATGTATGCTTACATTAAAACTTGTTTGCTGTTAAACCGGCGTGTCTGCACATTTACACGTGACACATTGTCGGGTATTGCTCGTGGGGTTATCTATGAGCATGTTTGGAGCTGTTGATTAACATCTATGACAGAGCGATTAGAGAAGTATGATATATAATGAAAGAGTAATTCCTGCAGGGGAAAAAAAGGTGCATTTTGCAAGTTGAAATTAAAAAATAGATAGACTTTTTTGTCTGGTTCCCTAATGATGAGGAAGGATGTTGTAATTATGTGGTGAAGCATTGCTGTGCACGATGAGATCAGTGGAACTGAAATGCTTCATTTATATTTGAGGGAATAATTTAACAGCGTGAGGGTTTTTGTTCTAAAAGAAAACAGAAGGCTTTTACTGTACTTTCCGTTTCCAATTATCATCACAAAGACTCGCGTGTTAGTTTAAGCTGGAGCGATGAAGAAAGTGTGTAAAGACGCTGACATTTTGGAGCAAATAAAACGCTGCTATTTAGGTTTCCCACACGAGATCATGCACACATTCCTCAAGAGTTGTCTGCCATATTGGACGTGATACAATCATTGGTTGCTAAGGAAACATGTATCCCCCGGACTGACAAGTATAGGTTCCTGGAAGTTGGTGGCCCTGGCTAAGTCCAGACCCTGATGAAGGCCACAAGCCGAAACGCATTGGTCACCCAAAAAAGTTGTTCGCAAATACATTAAGTGTCGCTGGAGTCTTCATGTCATCTTTTCCATGCGCCTTGGAAGTAGGTGAAGTTGTCCCACTCTGGCTAAGTGAAATTGGTTGCAGAGAAGGTCCTACCAGAGGTTGGGAAACTCCAGGCCTCAATGGCCAGTGTTCTGCAGGTTTTAGATACATCCTTGATGCAACACTGCTGATTTAAATGGTTAAATTACCTTCTCAGCATGTCTCCAAGTTCTCTAGAGGCCTGGTGATGAACTTATCATTTGATTCAGGTGTGTTGACCCAGGATCATATCTAAAACCTCCAGGAGGCCTGGAGTTCCCCACCCTTGCCCTACAATGAAAAACTATTTTTTGATTGCTTTGGTTGCTAGCACTTTGCCATGGTTGTCTTTAATATTAGGAAAAATGCTGAGCAACCGCAGCAATGTACTAGCAACCACAACAGTCCTTGCCAAGTCCTTGCCAACATCTTGGGGAATACCTTTTTTCCTAACAACAGGTGGTTGCCAGGGGGTCATTGACCACTCTAAAGGCCTGTGTGATTGGGACTTTATACTTTTTTTTGCCAACAACTTCCAGCAACCGCTCACAACCTGTTGGGAAATACTAATTTTTCACTCACAAATGGTGGTTGACAGATGGCTGCAGACTGGTCTCTAGTCCTGCGTGACTCGGGTCTTGTTCTCTTGATCCTACATCGTCACCATGATTGTCACACATGTAATATTTACATTGTCACACAAATGGCCCAAGGAGTTAACATCACATGGTTACTGGTCAGATGTCCTTTATTGGTTAGAAGCTCGGTTTTAAAAATTAAAATCCTGACAATGAGACAGTATTAGAAAGCAAAATTCAGACTCAACTGATCTCTATAAACACGTTACACTTTAATACTTAAGGGATGAAAATGGAGAAAGAATAAGGAAGGTAAAAACCTGCCTTTACTACGAGGGTCTGGGGGAATTACTTCCCCAGAAGGAAAGTGTTACATTTCAAGGTATTACAACTGCGTTCGCAGAAAGCTAATCCTATCCATCATTATTGTCTGTCTGGCTAATGGCAATGCAATTAGGCTCGTCATCAGAACTGTGATGTATGATACACAATGAAACCGCAATACATGGAGATAAGGTGGTTATAGCAACAAAAGCATGAGGGCTGGGCTGGAGCCTATGCCACCTGTCACAGGGTGAAAGGCTGTCTCTTTATGTCAGCCTTGTGATAGATTGCGTTCATGCTCAAATTCACACCTACAGTTAATTTAGAGTTACCAGTTAACCAAACAAACCTGGCTTTGGGAGGAAGTTGGAGTATCTGAAGAGAAGTCACACTGGCATAGCAAGAGTGCCTGTCAGGAACTTTTTATACCAGCAGTAGGATGGCCAGATGTCCCACCTTATGTGGGACCGCACATAATTTTCATACCCTGTCCTTCGTCAGACAACGTCCCACATTTTGATTGGCTCTAGTTAAGTTTCAGTTTAAGTATTTACCAGCTGTGCTCCCACAAATGGTTGATTTTTGATATACTATGAGACTTTAGACCCTAGACGTGGCAGAAAGGGGTAAAATTAAACATGCTTATATCTGTTGTTTAAAAAGCTCCATGAGGAGAGAAGTTATGAAGGCTTATGTGCCAAAATATGTTAGAGTTTTAAGAGAACAAAGAGAAAATGCCAAGAATCAGATGACCCCATATGAGCAAGAACTTGGCGACAGTGGAAATGAAAAACTCAGTTTAAGCCAGAAGAAAGCTCCGGCAGAAGCAGGCTCTGTTAAATTACTGACTAACCTTGATTTTAAAAGGAAATTAGAATAACACTTATATGATAGTATTGACAACTTATAATGTTATAACTAGTAATTAGCTGGTTTACAGTCCAGTGTAGGTGGCTGTATTGCATCTTAATGTTTACTACCTTCCAAAAAACTATATGATTGTGTGAGTAAACAGGAACAAACACTTTTTATGTGATAGCAGCACAGCAGACATAAATGTTTGACTTAAGTAGTACATCTTGTTGCATTTGCATATTATTTATACCCATAGATAGACACATAAATAGAAAAAATACCACCATTAACACTGTTAGTAAAGGCTCTTTTGTACCCTGCAGCACGGAAATCCAAGAAGTTGAAGCTGAAGGGAGTCAGCGAGGACCTGCAGGGCTCTAAGGATGGCCAAACTGCTACAGGTGGCGCTGGAGGCTACCTGTCCTCAGAGAAGGAGCTGAATGCCAGTGCTGCCAATGCCCTGGTGCCCCACAGGCCTGGGGTGGTCACACCTTTTCTGCCGCCCTCCATCTGCAGCGTGTTGGAGCTGATTGAGCCCGAAGAAGTGTACTCTGGCTATGACAACTCACAGCCTGACACCACTGACCACCTGCTATCCAGTCTCAACCGCCTGGCTGGAAAGCAGATGGTACGCATGGTGAAATGGGCCAAAGTACTTCCAGGTTAGTGACCATTAGTGCAAGAGGGCTGAAGCCTAAGTGCTGTTTAGGAATGTTTGCTAGAAATGTTTAGGAATGTTGGAAAAGAGTGGAAGCAGTCCTAAAGACATGTGTAAGAGAAGTAGGTTATATGTGCATGGCCTTATAGTTTACTGCTAACAAAAGAATTGATATTCAGTTTTATTTATGGCTGAATCAAAAAAAGTGGTAAGCTGGTAAAAATACCAGCCTAATAAATCAGAGGGGACTCTATATCGTAATTATGAAGAGGGGTTTTAATGAAGATAACACGCCAACATCTTCACTTTTGATCTTTTTCGGATAAAACACTGCCAGTTTTGTCAGAGCACCCAATTTTGATTTTAAATATTAGGTCAGGAAATAATTCTGCAGTGCTTCAACAAGATTAGAGATGAATCCTATTTTACCATTTAATAAAATCAAGATTAGGATTTCTTATAGAAGAAAAACAAACAAAACTAATTTACATCAGTGTTGCCAGTTGTTATGTGAACAGCTTTCTCATTAATTTTTTCATATACACCAGATTACGGGAAGCTGAGAGAAAATAATGTTTGAGAAGGAATAAACACGTTCCCCTAAAATTCCAGTCAGTGGCAGACATAATGAAAGATGCCTCACAGGTAGCTCTTTGAGCCTGTTTAATTTGCTGTATTGCAAATATTTGATACCTCCACGGTGTCTGCTTGCCATATCCGGACATATAAATAGAAGCCAGACAGAAGGGTCAAAATGAGCACCTTCGACTTTCAGATATGCCCCCTGCCGGCATTCAGTTTACATTTGGATGTGGCAGAGTGACACGCAAGGCAACACGGGCCAGCAATGTCAGTAACAGCAATGTGCCCAGTCTCTTGTTATGTCAGTCATTAAGCACATATACTTTTCTGATGTTAACTTTAAAGCAACCTGTAAAAACACACACACACACACACACACACAGATCAGATGTAACAGTTTAGAGAAGACCCTCATAACGTGATATAAACTGACTAAACGGTGTTGACAGCCAGGCATTTGACATACCTTTCCCACAAATGTTTTCATACAAATCATTGTTTTTGGCAGATTGACACGCATATAGACTGAAATAGTCCCTAAGCCCTGATAAGTCACTTGGGTGTCCTTAGTTGGCCTGTGTGTTTCGGATAAGGAGGGGTTCCTTGCCTGAGTTTGATTGAGAGTTTGGCAAGTTTCCTATTTGAGTCTATTTTTGGAGCTCCGTAGATGGCATGCCAATATCTGGAGGCCTTGTGGGATTTGCATGAAACAAGAATGGGTGAATACTTCCCAGTGGTTATCATGTCTAAATAAAAAACTGGCACAAAACTGCTCGCTGTAGCACAGATACATGCCGCTTAATGCATAGACATGAGTAAACACACGCACGCGCACACACACACGTGCCAGGCTAGATAAAGGCCTCTTTAAGTTGCTGCTTAAGTCCAAATGCGTTAACTCAGTGTTCCTTGCTGCATTTAAAACGTGACGTTGTCTCTGTCTGCTGTGCATGTGTTCATGTGCGCTAGGTTTCCGGAGCCTGCCCATTGAGGACCAAATCACCCTGATCCAGTACTCATGGATGTGTCTGTCCTCCTTTTGCCTCAGCTGGCGCTCCTACAAACACACCAATGGACAGATGCTCTACTTTGCCCCTGACCTCATCTTTAACGAGTAGGTCCACACTTCCATATCTGCAATGTAACGCACGCATGGCTCTCATGTTATTAGATCGTATTGGTCGTAACAGTTAGCAGGTAGCAGTACTGACACTAAAGGCAGTGAGGAGATATGCCCTTTATCAACCATTTCAGTCATCTATTAAAGACATGAAAAAGCACAATTTGGTTTTTAGAGTAGTTAATTAGTCGATATAGTAATTGAGTGAACAGCCAGGCTTACACTATATTAGTGGCTGGTTCTATTTTTAGCCACTCATGAAATGCTAATTTATGCATAAACATAAGGAAGTAAGCAGTGCATTTTGGGTCTGTGCTATTTTAAGCGTTTTATTAAGCCACCCAAAAGCTACTAAAAGGCCACAATGAGGTTTTGTGGTAATGACTTCCCTCTCAGGAAGTCAGGATGTACTTTAAACGAGGTCATAATCTCGCGCCAGATTTCTGGCACTTTACAAGAAAACACGTTTGTACTTTCTGATGGTCCTTTAATTGCATCAGGCACAGACCATCAAAGCCTGGCAAGAGCAGTCAATAGCCCAGTTGATCTGTGTTAATATGTTTGAGCAGGGGAGCAGGCAGAAAGGAAACGTATGCTATATATATGCTATATATATATATTTTCTGATGGGAGCTGCAGTGCGTGGCCATTGATGAATTGAATGTTGTAGAATTAATCAAAGGGGAGAACGGTAACTTCTCTAGGCAGCCTGCTGTAGAGGAGCATGTTCAGTCAGAGGCTGCTTTAAAAGCTCCCAACTAATAGCTTGTATAAGTCAATGTCACTGGGTCAGTTTGTCCCAAATAAATAAATACAGAGACACAAACAACCAAATAGGAGCACAAACTCTTTTGTGCAACACAGCTACAGTAAAAGCCCCTTTTTTTGGGACCTGCATGTTGTATCACTGTGTGCTTAGCTCACATCCTGAGTTTCATTTAGCGCCAAATGAGACACAGTAGGTTAAGAATTGTGTTTCCTACTTTGAAATCAGTTTTAGGGGGAAAATCTTACGCTGTGATAGAAACCGAATGGTTCATGTGACACATTCAGCTCTGAATAAGTCCTAACACAGAGAAAAGATGTTTAAAAAAAACGAATAGCACGAGTATAATGAATGATTATTAATCATTTATATATAAATATGCATATATATATATACATACATATATATACTTTGCAGTTGCTGTGTTGGTTTCTATACAGCAGCCTTTCCCTTTGACAGATGCGCCTGGTATTAAGCTTGACAGAGCAGAGGAGATGTAGACTGGCTGTTGGTGGTGGCCTGGATGTTGGTCACATGCTTGCTGCTCTATCAGGGCAGCCTGGATGTCACTGCCATCCCCGTTGATTCTTTCTGAGCGAAGGTGTGTGTGCGTGTTTGTTGTTGTTTTGAGGTCAAATATGGGTACACAGTTTGTCCATAACTTTTCGAGCTCCGGTCAGTCTTCAGGGCAGAGGACGGTGTCCACTTGTTTCTATAGCAACAAAGTGCTTATTGGCCTAGGGCATTAAAGCGTTTATTGAGCACCCTGTCCCCTCACTTAGCTGTCTGCAATTGAGTCTAAATACAGCAAGCATGGATGTTCATTTTACATTAAAAGCTATGTACATCTGTCAAATTTTGTCCATTATTATCAGTAAATTCCCGAGTCAGATCACATCACTTGCCCTAGATTCAAACATTATAATTATAGAGTGCAAACAGTTGCTTTTACTTTGTAAAAATGTGGAAACTGCATGCATCATAGATGTATAAAAATTATTCTGCTTATAGCTGTTAATGTATGAGGTGGCTGTGGCTCGGGAGGTAGAGCATAGAAGGTTGGTGGTTCAGTACCTGGTTGCTCCAGTCTGAATGATAAACTGTCTTTGGGCAAAATGCTGAGCTACCCGTGTTGCTCCTGATCTGTTCTTCAGAGTGTGAATGTTCGATATAAAGCACTTAGATAAAATTTAAAAAGTGCTTGTGTGAATGGATAACTGTGACATGTCACATAAAGCACATCTCAGATAGAGTAAAACAGTGCTTTATAATCCATCCATTACCATATTATATTTTTGGTTTCCTTTCTATTTATCTAACTTACTACTTTCATTTGAATTTAAATTTTGAACACGGGCGAACAGTTTAACTGCTCAAAAACATACCTAAAGTCAAACAGCTGATCTAAACTTCTCTTTATTCTTTGTTATCAAGTGTTCACGACTCATTGTGCATCCTTAGTGTGTAAAACTGTAGCCAGTGGTACAGCGTTATTTAAACTGTGCCACTGATCCCGTGGCTGCTCAGCTGTCAATCAAACACATATAAGCGTCCTCCCAATGCGCCCTTGTGATGCATCTGCAAAGACCCTTTTGTGAACTTTTAAATTATATTAACAAAGTTTTTGAGGAATTATGTTGACATTGATATTTGAGAGAACACTAATTGTGATTTCATTTCAATTCTAAATGATTCCTTTGTCCTTCTCTTGTGAGCTTTTTGGGAGCTTCTCGCAGCTGAAGGAGACTCTGAACTCTCCTTTCTCCTCAGTCTTGTGCTTCTTCCTTTTTTGCCTTAGAAACAGAGAAAGAAAAGGAAACCGAGTGAGAAGAAGACAGACACACAGAGATACAGAGAAATTGGAAAGCGAGAGGGAAGGAGAGAGATTGCTGCTGTCTTCTTTTTTCTCCTCCTTCTTCTTCTTCTTCTGCTTCTTCCTTCCCCAACACCAGGCGCTCATTTTGGGCAGTGATTCAGCAAAATTGATTTCAGGAAGGGAGTGAGTGAGCGCGCGAGAGCGAGAGAGAGGTAGCGATAGAGAAAACGTGTGGAGACTTTAGAAACTCCAGCCCAAAGTTGTATCAAATGATATTACACCGCACTTTGCGAAACTGCTCACATACACGGCACTGCACAGCGGGGAAGCGGGCGTGCTCAGACGTCACAGTTTATCAGTTACTTAGCGAAGCCGACAGCTGCACAGTAAATACTGTAAAGGCGTTGCGTGTCCTTTTTTTTTTGTGCTTTAATGGGAATATTATGCACCCATTTCCAATCGGCTGCTCCCGGTCCCCTCTACATAATATTACATGTAGTTGTTATCAGAATAAGTCTCCGCCCGCGCTGCCTGTGTAATGATGTGGTGTCACTGCATTGTGGTTAAAAGTCCAACCTCTTTCAAGTCAAGGCGCACCACTTGCATTTAATTACTGTAGTCCTGATGCGGTGGTGATTTATAGCAGAGTGAAGTGGCATCCAAAGCCAGAGAATCTGTGGCATCTGCAGAGAGTGTTTCTGATTGGCTTGTGCTTTATCTCTTCTAGTGTTTCTTGCTTTCCTGTTTTTTTGTCCCGTTTCTTTGTGTGTGTGTGTGTGTGTGTGTGTGTGTGTGTGTGTGTGTGTGTGTGTGTGTGTGTGTGTGTGTGTGTG
>NW_024582552.1:558627-561708 GCF_018398535.1 Haplochromis burtoni | reverse complement strand
GAGAGAGAGTTGTGTAACATACCCAAGATGATTTTAGCGATAAAATGTGTGTGAAAGAGAAGGGGAGTGAGACAAATCAACGCAACTGGTGTATTTTTGACACTCCGGTGCACAGGCACTGATGCCGATTGGTAAGCATGCACATGCGTACTTAACATATGTTTATGTGTGCCATTTCTGCCAACATGGATGTGTTTGGAATTACACACAATTTTTCAAATGTGTTTTTTTTTTTTTTATGGGGATTGGGGTTAGATACGGGGTCTGCTGTAGTCTGCCGCAGCTTTGGAAAACTGGTGCATCTGTGCTGTGAGACCGTACGCAGCGCTCTGCAATCTGCAATCTGGGGGGATTTGGTATTCTGGTCTCAGCCCAGACTGGAAGGATCCTCCTCTGCACTGTGTGGAAACACTGTTTCACTGGACTGAACTAGTTTTGGTAGGAACAGAGCGAGGAAGCCTGTTAGTGAGTTAGTATCGACAAAAATAAATAAATAAATAAATAGAAAATAACCAGTGAATGAACTGAGAATAAATGTGAGCCTGTACTGGGGAAAGGAGTGTAACAGAACACCGACACAGTTGCTAGTTATTAATTTCTTTTTTTTTCTGCCTGTCTCTCTTCAGGGAGCGCATGCAGCAGTCGGCCATGTACGACCTGTGTCTGGGCATGAGGCAGGTGAGCCAGGAGTTTGTGCGATTGCAGCTAACCTATGACGAGTTCCTCTCCATGAAGGTCCTCCTGCTTCTCAGCACAGGTAAGCAGTGGACTGGAAACCTGCACGCAGGCTCTTATTTATTCTCCACTTACACACCTGGCTATCATAGACTCCACACTAATAATCGAGGCATCTGTTCAGAACCACTTCGGACCTTCCTAGTACCTCGCAACACCTGCCACATTTCATGTGCGTGACTCAGCATTCAAACCGTAGGGTCCCGGCTCCCAACATTTCCGCTGATGCCAAAAGTGCCCAGATGAGATGAATCCGATGTTTTGTGAACCCGGGAATGCTGACGGGCATCTAACACTTTCTTTGTACTGCACTGTTTCGTTGGTGCTTTCAACAGCGTTATATAATACAGATGGACAAATCCCAAATCTCTTTGTTTTCATTTTATGTTGTGACCTAAAAAAACCTCCCTCATATTTAAGGATAGCGAGTGTAGCTTTAGCAGAATCAGACTAAGAACAGTCAGCGTATGTCATTGTTGCGATATAAATCCCCCCTCGCTAACTTTAGGATCACAATTAAAGGCGTCATGATGTGGATTGCTACAGCCTGAGTCAAACTGCTTCTTCTTAACCAAAAAGGTTGCCATCTCACAAAGGAAACGTGGCGATGAGGTGTTGTCTGTTCAGTTTCACCACACACCTTCGAGACACCGTTGGCAGTATCTGCCTTCCTGGCGCCCACGGTTCAATTCTTAGTAATTCTTCAACAGAGACAAAGAGTGTGAAAAATAGACTTGGTGTTGCAGGCACCTGTGGCAAAATGCAATGTATGCAAAATGAAAGAGAGATGGTGTCATTTCTCGGTTGTGCTTTGGTTTATTTTCCGTTGCTGCTTTTTTTGTTGTTGTTTTTTTGCCAAGGATTAACACTCGTGTCGCTCAGTACTGAGGGTCTCACTGTGATACCACCTCACACCACCACTACAGCCTCACAGAGAAGATACGTTGGACCAAGTTGCTCAACTGGAAACCAAAAGTAGCCTCTGTTTTTTCTTTTCACTATGACAACAGAGTGAGTGGCTGTGGTCAAGTCAATGGTAGCAGTCTATCAAAACGTTACTGTCCACACACACACACACACACACACACACACACACACACACACACACACACACACACACACACACACACACACACACACACACACACTAGAATTAATGAAAAGGTAAACACAAAGCTTTAAATCACACCAGAGACCTGATGCAGTCTTGCATTTGTCTGTGTAGGGTGTCGATAGATGTGCCACATTCAGAAGGGCACAGAAAGGCTGTAGTGAGCAATCTCATGTTTCCATATAAAAATCTTGGCGGGTTTTTTATTTTTATTTTTACTGGACAAATTTATTTATTTAAATGAAAACTTTTTCAAAAACTTTCAATTAAGTACATCTACTAAAATACTTAGAAATCTTGATAAAGTTGTACATTTTATATTCATATTTTCAGTGCTTGGGTTTTTTCTGAAATACAAGGAAGCTTTGGTGCCTGTAATGACTTCTCTCTTTACACAGCAGGGACAAAGCAAATGTCAATAGCACAAAGAAAGTGTAGCCCTCATTTCTTCAGGTTGTACCGAATAATTTTGATCCAGCGGGAATGCTAATATTACTAAACTGTATTTCTATAGCACCTTTAAAAACTGGAGTTAGGTGGCTGGCAGAAGTTACAAAAATTAGAAACAACAAAATGAGAACATTTACACTAGATAGACCATAATGTGTTATACAAAAGCAGGCTATGACGCGAGACAAAGATTGATTTTTGAAACTGAAAGGCTGATTAAGCACTTTGAATGCTTTAAGTAGAGCCTTTAAGTCTTATCGACGTATCGTCTTAACATTTTTAAGTTATATCGATACAGATATGTGTTGTTTTTAAATCGCTAAGCATAAACAGATTTCCCAGTTATTTATGAGTCCTTGCTAAGACAATGTGAGAGTTCAGTTTAAAAATAATCTTGTTTTATTGCCACAACAAGACGTGGATGACCGTTTTATGCCCGTCCCGACTCTGCCCAGATCAGCTGATTGTTGGGTTTGTTGAAAACATTTGTTGCCAACAGGGAAGTTGCAGGGTGCAAATTATGCAACATCAACCCTCATAACATGGTTCAACTTTGTTTCTCCCATCTCTTTATCTAGCACAACACAAACGATATGTATGTATGTATGTATATATATATATATTAGGGGTGCAACGATATTCGTATCGATATTGAACCGTTCGATACAGTGCTTTCGGTTCGGTACGCATATGTATCGAACAATACAAAATTTGCAATTTATTTTATCAACTTTACTTCTGATGATGCTGTCTGTGTTGAGCGCTCAGTGAATCTGCGTTCGACT